>NC_133342.1:23028156-23330656 GCF_030506205.2 Paramisgurnus dabryanus | reverse complement strand
ACTTTATGCAAATGATGAGCGAATTTCGGGAGCGACTACCAAAGCAGTGAAGTTCACGTCATTCTTTTCTCGTCAGTTATTGGAGTGGACATTACTCATTTGTTTATGACAAGCAGATTTAGAAACGCCTCATTGAGGAGACGGGGGCGACACACAGCGATAACGTCGCTGGCTGTCTGAATAGGGCTTTAAGCTGCATTCAGACTAGCAGTAACTAGCTGTAGCAGAGCGACACAATCTCATTGATTTCCATGGAAGCTTGCCGACTTCAGCCCCATTCAGACAGCCAACGACAAGCAGTAGCAGAGCGACGCGATCTCATTCATTTCAATGGAAACCTGGCGACTTCCGGCGACACGAGCGAAAGTGACCATTGGCGACCGTATGGGCGTGTCCAGCGATGCGAGAAAGTTAAGAAAAGTTTAACTTTATGCAAATGTCGAGCGACTTTCGGGGGGACTACCAATGAGAACAAAGCATTGGAGTTCACGTCATCCTTCTCTCGTCAGTTACTGCCGTGGATGGTACTCATTTATTTATGACAAGCAGATTTAGAAACGCCTCATTGAAAGAGACGGACGACACACAGAGATAACGTCGCTGGCTGTCTGAACGAGGCTTTTCAGCGACACGAGCGACAGTGACCGTTGGCGACCGTATGGACGTGTCCAGCGACACAAAAAATAAAAAAAAAGTTAAACTTTATGCAAATTATGAGCGACTTTCGGGAGCGACTACCAATGAGAACAAAGCAGTAGAGATCAAAGCATCCGTCTCTCGTCAGTTACTGGAGTGGTCGTTACACATTTGTTTATGACAACCAGATATAGAAACGCCTCTTTTGAAAGAGATGAGCGACACACAGCGAAAACGTTGCTTATTATGTGAATGTACCTTTAGTCAACATTCACTGTATCTTTATACATGCTATAAAAGTGAAAGGTGAGGTTTCCAGAGGTTGACAGTTCCTAATGTTCTGTTTAACAACCATCCCTTAAAAATCAAAGTGGTATTCAATACTAATGATTCAAGAGAACAAATAATGTCTTTACAGTATTTCTGGATAGCTTACTTTGATGAAGTCTTTCCTATCTCTATGGCCACGCCAGCACTTCTGCAAAACCAGAGCTGACCTCCTCTTCTTTAAAAAACTCTTTCTATATGTGGATAAAAGATGACTTTATTAAACAGTTAACTACATAAGTAGACACTTCATAAGCGGAAACAAGGTACAAAAGCAGCCATTTCAAAAAGTACACCTTTGTCCCTGAAGAAAACATGTTTGTACCTTAAAGGTACATCAAAGGTATAAGGATCCTTTTAAATGGTACTGTCGCTGTGACAGTTTTGTACCTTTCTTTCCGACAGTGTAAGAGCAAGAAAAACATACAAAGCAGGGATTGTACCTGTCCTTATGAGCAAGCATAAGTTTTTGGATTATGAGTGCCTTTCTTTGAAGCTCTTGTTCTCTCTGTAGTTCTAGGAAAGAGTCATGATTGTCCTGAGACAGGAAGAAAGACAAGAGCGCAAAAGATGAAAGTAATGTTGACTTTACAGTTCATTTAGTCTTATGCCAAGTGAGATTAAAATGACAGTATAACAAATCTTAAAATTTGTATAATACATTCAAAACTTTATTAGTATACAACGTGTCTGCCTGTAGTACCTTCAGAAAGATCTTGGTCTTGCCGATCCTCCAATCATCTTTATCTTTGATCACTGCCTGGCAGATAGCTTTACAGCAATTGGCTGCAGACTCCTGATGTACAAATAAATATATTATGTTGTGTACAGTTACTATTCGAATAATATTTAATACACTAAATTTCCAAATATCTGAATAGATATTTCTTCTAGACATCATGTACATAAAAAGGGTGAAGTGGTATTTTGAAAACTGTTTACATTAAATACTCCCATTTCAGTTTAATATGCAGTGACAACAATACAGTAAATATGGCATATGTAGCTTGACCAGGTTTGAAAGGCAAGAAGGACCAGCGTAAAAACAGCTACTGCCATCTTAAACCAGCTAAGATCGGCAAACCAGCTTAGGCAAGCTGGCCAAGCTTCCAGCCTGATTTTAGCAAGTAAGTTAGTTGGCCTTAGCTGGTGGGTCAGCTGGTAAGGCTGGTTTGAAAGACAAGCTGACCTACCTGCTAAAACCAGACTGGAAGCTTGGCCAGCTTAACTAAGCTGGTTGGCTGATCTTAGCTGGTTTAAGATAGTAGTAGTAGCTGCTTTACGCTAAAAAACCCTCTAAACCAGTCTGCTAAAACCAGTCTGGGAGACCAATAAAACCAGCCAACCTACTTAATCTGGTTGTAGCAGTTTTTTCAGTAGGTTATTTACAGAGATGATTCAGTTAATCTGAATAGCTAGCAATAACTAATTACTGTATTTAGAAACAGAAATAATCAATGTTGTCATACAGTGTTCGGGTCACAGTCTACGGTTTTCAGCAACGCACGGTAGCGCTGCAGGAATTCTTCAAAGGTGTGCCGGATGGGATATCCTGCTTTGCGTATTTTAATCGTCTCCACCATCCCAGAATAGTGTATTTGCTGCATGCAGAGCTCTCTATCAAAATCCTGACAAGGATGAGAAAGAAAAGAAACAGTTTACACAGTAGCCACACAATATAGAAAATATAACTAATCTGGCATTAAGTTTATACCATGGACATCTTTTTGTCATTTGGTTTGAAGCAACGGATGAAGAAGGGTTCACAGAGAGACAGAGCCTTCATCAAAGAGTCTAGAGACTGACGGAACTGACCGGTCAGGGTTGTTATCGGTCTTCTTGAATCATTTACCATCTGTATGACAAAAAATATAACTTATTGTGATGCCGTTATAAGAATTGAACATTTTACGCAAATACATCTTATATATGCTCATACCCTTAGCGAGTTTATTGGCGTCATGGCAATTTGCTGGGTTTTGTTTTGCTGCTCGGCTCCAAAGATCTGCTTTAGCAATTTGTTTGAAGACTTGCGTATCAGATCCATGTTGTCCATGCTCAGGGCATCTCTGTTCTTCTCAAGAAACCCTGACAAAATAAAACCAGAAAAGCAATTGGTGTTTTAGCAACTGTATGGGGACAATTTCAATATGCATGTCATAGGCAAGGCCGTCCTAGGGTTAAAAGAGGAACTCTTTGGTTATTTTTGAGCGTGATGCTAATGGTCTAATCAGATTCAATGGATTGTGCTAAGCTATGCTAAAATCAGTACCGCCAGTCCCGGAGATTGGCTGAATGGATTCCAAAACTGTAAAAATTAAATGTTTAACTCTAGGGGAGCTAGAAAATGAGCATATTTTCAAAAAAAGTGGAGTGTCCCTTTAATTCCTAAGAAACTCCATACAGGTGTGAAGAAGTTCAGGCCTGGTTAAAAAATTTTTTTTTACCTCTGCAGTCATAGTAAACTGCACCAGCAAAATGATGAACCCCAAAATACAAGTTGTGGATGCCCTTGGGTGCGATATAAAGCTTGTTTCCTTTGTGTTGATGGTTCAATTTATTTAACATAGTGGAATCAGTACCCTGCAATGAGACCAGGATTATACACGTATAAAATCTGTAAAAAAAATCATCCAAACACAAAAATCAGTTGTTGGTATATCAAGGTAACCTTGGGAAAGAGGCTCTCTTCATCGACCAGTGCCAGTATGTTAAGAGGTTTAAGGGCGAGCAGGTTCAGGGTCTTTTGGTTGTCTGTGAAACTCATGTGCTTCCATGAGATGTCTTCTTTGCTGTATTCTTCCTGCTCCAGTTTAAAGATGTTGCTCACAAAGTACTGCTGTAGCTGCTCATTGGCATAGTTAATGCACAGCTGCTCAA
Organism: Paramisgurnus dabryanus; assembly: GCF_030506205.2. NCBI lineage: Eukaryota > Metazoa > Chordata > Actinopteri > Cypriniformes > Cobitidae > Paramisgurnus > Paramisgurnus dabryanus. Next base: position 23,326,813 of record NC_133342.1, on the reverse strand, counting down.
AACTACATGAACACAATCAGTTCAGCATTACAGTTTGAACGGCTCACTCATTTGAGTTATAATTCATTCTTAATCATCGAATATTATAAACCTGTACCTGTTTTTATTGAAATTCTCAAAGCCAAAAATGTCCAGCAGGCCAATGTTTAAAGAATCACCTATCTGGGGTTTGTGAATGGTGGCGTTCATTTTGGTAAACAGCCACAAAAACATTTTTCCATATATAGCCTGTTAAGGAATGGTATGAACAATAAATAAATTAAACATTCACAATACTCATTTACAAGATATTTAGACATAACTGTTTGTTGACATTGCATAAACACAACCACCCTACACTGAAAAAATCCACTCCTTTCTTAATCCCCATTAAACCAAAGCAGTCCATTTAAACGCTGTTTTGGTTCTCTTGTTGATGTGATGTCACAAAAACAAAGACCTGCCCACAACCACTGACTGATTGGTTCATTTTACCTTAAAGCTTTTCTAAATGTGTTTGTTAGCACGTTGTAGCACTAATGCAGCTAAATATACTATTGTCCCAGACTGTATTCACAAAAATCAGATCTACAGTCAGTGCTTACTGACTGTTGGTAAGGGAATGAGGAGCAGTAGCTCATTTGCATTTAAATGTACACATGTGAATACAGCACTTTATTGCTCCCACTCCAATATGGGCATTTTGAACATGTTATAAAAAATTATCTGTGGGGTATTTTGAGCTAAAACATTCTAGGCACACCTGAGACTTGTAAAATAGGCATAACATAGGCACTTTAAGCCATTACCCACATTTTAGCTGTCATTGGCCATTACAGAAAATGTTCCTTTGATACAATATAAATAATCGTTTAGGTAGCCTGAATGTTTAATCTACGCAGGCATTGCATCACTTAAAACTGTCTGCCAGGTAAAGCTGCCGGGTACCTTAGCAAAAGCATCTCTGGAGTCTGAGGCCTGAGCTGAGCTCAGGGGTTTTGAGACTTTCTCTCGGTTTGTCATGAAGGAACGATGGGTAAGACTCTTTTCAAGATCATTCTTTTCTACCTACAACACGACAGAAGAAAGAAGTTACCAGATCTCAGATTACATAAGAGTAAGTGTAATAATAAACTGTACATAAAACAATATTTGGTGTTTAACAATCAGTATGGTATAGTTGTGAAGAGACATTTGTCTTTACCTCCAATAACGTGGCAGTGATAGAAAAATGATTAGATGATAGGACATCACAGCTGTCCATGTTATTCAGTATAGTGCCTGCAGAAAAATCAAAGCAAATCAATATCATTAATAATATGGTCATTAAAAAATGGTTGAGAAGGGGAAGTCTGCACCAATACAGTAGATCTTCCCAAACGAATTTGCAAAAAATTGTTTTCAAGCAGCTTTTCCAAACTAGCCACATTAATTAACAACAGAAATATAATAAGTATTATATGTAATATTTATAGGAGAATGATCGCTAACCCTCAAAGTCGATATTGCCAATGTGGAGAATGGCAGCAAGTAACTTGTAAATTTCCCAGCAATCCTTCTCTGAAAAGGCAAGAATTTTCAGAGCGGCAGAAATCCGTCTGAACTCTTCAGCATCGTCCCGACCATCACATGTCAAACAATCACCCTAAAACATCAATCAGAAGAGTCAATCGCTGTACTTGTGCCACAGTTAGCGATTATAATGATCAATTCCTACTATGAAGTTTTAGAGGGCCATCGACCTGCAGAGTTTAGCACTAACTTAAATCAAACTGAAGCAGTTAATAATGAGAATTGAGAATTACGGGTAGATGAGATTGGGGCTAAACTTTACAGGACAGTTGGAATCCCCTAAACTCCTAACTAAATTGTTCACCTCATTTAGGTACTTGAATTCAGATGCATCACCAAGAGACAGAATTTTCTTTTTCTCTGGCTGCATCCCAGATAACATGCAATAAAAAATGTGGTAATTCCTCTCCTGAGGTGCCTTGAAATGAAAAATTAATAAAAAAAAGATTAGCTTCAAATTAAATTTATTTTTGAAATTGTTTATTTTAATTTGAATTCAACAATACAATGCGTATCACATGTTACAAAGTATTTTATGAACAATTAAAGGCAATTTAAAACACACACATGTAAAATCATGTAAATCATGTTTCAGCACATAAGGTCAAAGGGATCTGTCAATATTTAATCACACTTGTGTTGTTTTAAACCTGTATGAGTTTATTTCTTCTGAACAAAAAAGAAGATATTTTGATGAATGATGGTAAGCACACCGTTGATGGTATCCACTGACTTCCACATTCTTTTTCCTACTATGGAAGTCAATGGTATACCATCAACTGTGTGGCTACCATCATTAATCAATATATTTTCTTTTGTGTTCAACAGAAGAAAGAAACTCATACAAGTATAAAACAACACAAGGACAAGGGTAAGTAAATAATGACAGAATTTTCATTTTAAGGTGAACCTTAAGTGTAATCCTACCTGATGACAGACACGAGACTTCTCCAGCAGGTACTGCTCCATATGGGCCCCCTCGATAGCGCCCTCTTTATTAAAGAAGATCTCCACATATTTACCAAAGCGGCTGGAGTTATCATTTCGAACAGTTTTGGCATTTCCAAAGGCTGTGGGACAGGCATAGGTGAGACAGTTTTTAACAGAACAGATTAAAATAGATTAAACTAAAGCATACTGTGAAGCACTTACCCTCCAGAATAGGGTTGGCCTGTATGATCTGCTGTTCAATCCAGGAATGCTGACCACTCACAGCGGCCAAGAACTGAAGCACCAATTTAGTGCTCTCTGTCTTTCCTGCGCCAGATTCTCCACTGATGGTACCAGAAACATTTATTAACTCAGGATGAACTTTTCTATCTGTGCAAGCTGCTGTTAATGGAATGGTGCTTGCAAAAAAGTGTGTCTTGTGTTGCATTGAAATGTTCATTTAGCTCAAATCAAACTGATTATCATTTAGGGGTGGTTTCCCAGACCGGGATTAGTTTAAGGCAGGACTTAGCTTAATTAGAAAATTTAACTAGTTTTAACAAATGTGCCTTACTAAAAACATTAAATGCATTTTGAGGCAAAACAAAGGGCACTGGTGTATTTTAAGATATGTCAGCGCAAGTTGTTTTCAGTTTGGACAGCTCTTAAGTTTTTTTTAGTTTAGGACTAGTCTCATCCCTTAGTGAGCTTGTTTGAACACTTTTGGGGACTTTTCTTAAAGGGATCGTTCACCCCAAAATTAACATTTCTGTCAACATTAAACCTACTTGTTCCTAACCCATAAGTTTGTTTGTTTTGCTGAACATAAAGGAAGATGTTTTGAGGAATGTTTTTTGAGTACCATTGACTTTTATAGCATTTCTCTTTCCAACTATGGAAGTCAATGGTGCTACTGTTTCCTGCTTAATTACAAATATTGTTTTGTTCAACAAAACAAAGAAAAGTATACAGGCTTGGAACAAATATAGGGTGAGTAAATGAGACAGAATTTTAATTTTTCGAGAAAAAAACTATCCCTTTAACATTCCCTGAGCAAGACCAACAAATGTGCAAAAAAATTTTTACATATCTGAAATCAGTAACACTTTACAATAAGGTTCATTAGTTAATATTAGTTAACACAAAGTAATAATGAACTGCACTTATACAGCATTTATTAATCTTTGTTAATGTTCATTTCAATAATTACTAATACTTTATTAAAAACAATTAAACGCTTTATTTCTATTAACTAACATTAACAAATATTAATAAATCTTTGTAATTACTCCCTATGGAATGCATGACCAGAACTATTTAGAAAATCATAAAAATGTAATAATAATAATAAAATATTCAGATCAGAAAAATAATAAAATATGTAAATAATAAAATATGGAATGAAAATTGCTATAATTACCTTACAAACATAAACAGTATACTAACTAGAGCAGTGCTCTCCAATGTGGTGCCCACGAGTCTGAAAGTTGCCCGCGTAAGCACTATATATCACAATATATCTATTAATATCCTCAATTTTAATATTTATTTATTATATATTTTATATTAGCTTGGCTTCTTTTATGCATGTTAACATTTTAAACAATTAAATCAACAGGTAAAACAAAACGTTTTGAGTTGACTTCATCAAAAAAAATAGCCCTCAAAATGTTCTATCCATTGTGGTAGCCCTTGCTCACATAAATGTTGGAGACCCCTAAACTAGAGGTTAAAGTTTGTAAACAAACTTTGATGTTGGCTTGACAACGCTCTGGCTAAACGTGCACATGCTTTTACCGGAGCGTAATCAGTGTTGCTCTCTCAAGTGGTTCTTATTAGCAATTATGCAAATGAAACCTTAACAAGAACCAATGGAGTATGCTTAACTTTACAGTAGGCGTAAGCAGAGGGCAAGCATGTGCTGGATATGTGTTCTCGCTGTTAGAAATCTCATCATAGTTGTCTGTCAAACCAACATAAATAAACATTTAACTACTACTAAACTCTTGAGCAGTAACATTTACGTACCTAATGATGCAGCATTGGTTGCGCTGATTGCGGCGCAGGTTAAAGTAACACTTGTCAGCAATGGCAAAGATGTGAGGTGGCAACTCTCCAAGTTTACGCCCATGATACAAGTGGACCTGATCCGTAGTGTAGATAGGCAGCAACTGATAGGGATTCAATGCGACCAGTACAGAGCCAATATAGGTCTAATAAACACAGAGAAAAAGAACAATATTACTACAAACTATAAATATTCAAACACTTACTTTATATATGCATTATAAGGAAAACATGTGTATTATTTCTATGATAGCAGTGATTAACAAAGAAGAATTTTATGTCAAATCATTGGTCGCTTACGTAGATGATGCCCTGTTTGTGGCGCATCAGCAGATTCCTGAGCAGGCCGGCTTCACTGAGATCCCCCAGTCTGATCATGTCATCCACACCCTCCACCGAGGTGGGGTGCATTAGACTAAGCTTCGACTTCTCACCCTCTGACAGCTTGTGTTGCTGGAAAACCATGTCAAAACATAACTTTAATAAGATATAGATTGAAGAAACACAATCCGGCTAAACCAACATGGCAAAAGTCTGCGTTTGAGTTCCCATTATCAGTAAAAATTAGGGATGCACCGATACCGATACTGGTATCGGGTATCGGCCTCGATACCACATTTTCTAAAGTACTCGTACTCGTTAAAAGTCCCTCGATACCACGTTCTGAGAAATGTCTATGTTTGAGTGGCGTGTAAGGGGTTAATGCCTCGTGTTGTCCAAAGAGGCAGAGTTTATAACAAACTGGAAAACTAGTCCCATGTTTTTTTGTTAAATTATATGACTAAGGCTGTTACCTGTAAATTTAAATCATGTTTTTTATTAAGTACTTGGTATCGGTATCGGCAAGTACTGAAATGCAAGTACTCGTACTCATACTCGTACTCCAAAAAAGTGTTATCGGTGCATCCCTAGTAAAAATCTCATGAAAAGCCAAGGACACCATGAAAGAAAACCTCAACCGCACTGTTAAGCAATGAATGAACTGCATGCAGTAATAGGCCATAATCCAAAAGGAAACATTTGGTGGAGAAGGCCACTAAAGGAACTGGAAGATTTAAAAGTTACTACATTCAAGAGTTACTTTCTGTATTGTAAATGATACTCAAAATCTTCCTTAAAGACGTACAATGGATTGTGTGTTTTAGCTTGTCTATTATCGCAACTTGGATGACGATCGGAGCACAGTTCATAGTACTTCAGACATAAATCTTTATTGTATTAGTGAATAGATCACATTTTATAGTAGCAGTCATTGATATTTCTTACCTTGCCATCATCATCAAGCAGAAAATACTGTCCATTTTCTGAGACCTTCACACAAGCTCCAATAGGGACCCCATTACTGGTGTTAATCCAGACATGGTCTCCCTAGATTCACAGTAACTACATTTAAACTCAAACACTATCAACTACCAAATTCAAAACCTTTTTACTAACCAAGCAGTTTTTAAAAAAATACACTTTATGTGAGTTGATGCATTTATCAATTAAAAAAATGAGTACCCACCTTTTTAAACATCACCATTTGGACAATCTCTTTTAGATCACAGACATCTGATTAAAATGAAATAAAAAAGATAAACAATAATGACAATTCATGTGAATGTATTAAGAACAAACTATGATTAATAAATGAATAAATATTTCCTGTACCTGGGAATAGCGCTCCACACTTGCCTTTTCAAGAACTGTCCAAATGTAAGTTTTCCAATTCACTTGTATGACCGCAACAAGGAAGTGTCCCTTGTGCTCATCTCTTTATGGCCCTCTAGACTTTGCTCTTTCGTGCAAGCCGATCATCACCAGAAACCACTAAGGGTCGTGAAGTAAGCTAACCAGAAGGAAGTTCATTACCAGTTTGGGAACCAGCTTGTTTTACAGTTCCAATGAGCTGGGCCGAACAGCAACAAAGAAACGCTAGTTAGGCAAGCTATTCAAAATCGGTGGTTCTCAGTGACTTGGTGTAATTACAGTGAACTCTGAAATACTGTATGCCTTATCAATGAAATCCCCTACTACCCATTAACTATAACTTCATAACATGTGCCTTTTGGACTTCTCACGTCAAAGGCCAGCCTGGATTATTTGAGTCAGAGCGGTTATTAAGCAGTAAAACTGGGAGATTCTAGTATATTCATATTCATATCTCAATGTGCAGTGTGTAATTGCACGGGCATCTCATATAAGGAGTGGTTTCATAAGTGACGCTAGAGTAACACATATTGATTATGTACAGTTGACATATAGGCTAAAGTTTAAAGGTACAAAGCAGTTTGGCCTTTAATAAAATGAAGGGCCTGAAAAGTGTAAACATTTAGTATTGTAGCTGTCATTTACAGTAGTCTGATTTATTGTGGTTAAGGAATAAAATTTGTATTTATTTAGGATCCTTTTTATTTGTCTCCATGTAAGCGAGACCGTGAACTGATAATTTCCTGGATAGCAGGAGAACTATAAAGAAGAGAACAATGATCAATTATTTAGGTGCTTGGGAACACCAAACAATACAGTCACACCCAAACAAACTGATAATCATGACTTATCTCAAAGCATTAAATTCCAAGCCTTAATAAGGCTGTAAATTGTTTGATCGTGTGTTGCTTTATTTAAAATTACAAAATGTATAACCGCAAAAGGTGGTTTTTGTGTGAAATTCTTATGGTGTTAAATTTAGGGTCCCCACACCTTAGTTAACTTCAAATTCAATGACCTTTTATGGACTTTTCAGGTCCAATACCCTCAAATTCAAGGACTAAATGTGGGGAGACATTTCAAGTGAGACCAAGGTTACATCGTTTTATCTTTTAAGATACATTGTTGCAGTTCCCTTTCAAGGGAACCTGCGCTGCGTCACTGCGGTGACACTTAGGGGACGCCTCCAAGGTAAGTGTGTCTGAATGTGTATCAAATTCAACTAATGGTGAGGCTTAACGACAAAAGACAGGGTGACGTGGGAGCCAGGAAGTATATCACTATCTGAAATATTGCCAAAGATGGCGTTACAGGGACGCAGGAAGTATGGCAAGGGAGACGCAGCGTCTCATTCCCTTCTCAGGGAACAACAGTTACATACGTAAGCAGGGACGTTTTAATGTGTCAAACAAAACTATAGAAAAAAGCATTTTGGTATGAATCAACATTCGCATACAGAAGATATAAGCATTTAAAGCGAACCGTTTAGCACGTGTGCTTAAAAAGTCTAGAATTTTTTATGATCTTATCCTACACTACACAGGGAATAATATGGATTTTTATTGCATAAAATAGATTTAAGCACTTTCAATGAGCTGTATCTATGTATGTAGATTTTCAAAAACTTCCCAGGGCCTTGAATTTTCCCCCCCAGATTCAAAAATTTCAATGATTTCAAGGACCCGTGGGTACCCTGTAAATTACTTTCTCTGTGTTATGCAGAGAGAGAGAGAGAGAGAGAGCGAGACAATTAGTCTTTTGGTAAAAAAATGGGATGCTATTAAAATATTGGTCGTGATCAACCTGATCAGCCCTTGCTGTAAGATTTGGACGGGACACTAAAAAAGTGGCCTCGGAGGAAAAGAATACACAGATACATGTACAAAGTGTCTTTACTTGAGCAGCGGAGTGCAACATGAAATGTAATTCAAATTAAATTCAGATCAGTCAGTATACAAGGATCCATCTTTGCCACAAATGGCACCGCTTACACCGGTTCAAAGTTCATTTAAACAGAAAAGAAATGAAAGAGGGCTTATATTATGCACTTTGTATTAACTGTGTGTGCATCGTATCTTTCAAAATTTCATCTGAAAACTCTCACCGCCCTTAATGCATAAGTGAAATCCCTCGAAGAGCCAACGCTGCCAGCTAGAGCACTTGACTGATGGTATAAGAAACATCATTCCTCAAGGATTTATAGGTAGTGATATGAGAATGAATGGAAGAACAACAATTCAGACATCTTTTGTAGAGGAATCATTTCCATAACATACATCACACCAAACCTGTGTTCACATGAAAGGCACAATACTCTGTTTTACCAAATCACTTTGTCCCTCAATGCATGTGTGATGAAATACTTCCACAGGCCCAGTCTGTGTGTTAATCAGGATAGTCAGGATGGCACCATTATGGCTTCTTAACTGTTTCGAGCAGGGACCTTACAAACATATGATAAATGCCCGTTATGTAATACTGTCATTCATAGTTTAATACAGTACAAGGCACCCCCAAAAAATAAAAAAGTAATCTATTATAGAGTTTAAGATGTACAGCATTGCTTTTACTGATATCTGTGATTCTCAATGTCAGTTTTTTCCTCAGAGAAACGTGTATAATGATTTTAAAACTGAATGTTACACATCAACTTCCCTAAAATAAACTCTGTAAGTTTCAGTTATCTGATAATATATAGTTGTTCCCTAGAGCATCTGTGTGTGTCTGGAAAGGATGAGCTTGCCGGATGAAGATGTCCCCAAGTTTGCCTCACATTCAGCAGTCTTGCAGTCAGACAAAGACTTGAAAAGGCCAATCTCTGGCGGTACAGTCGGAGCAGTTGAGGCAGGGAAATGTGCCTGCAGGCTTATGGTCACGCTGTCCTGTGGTCCACTTCAAGCTCTGTCTTTACGTTTCAGCTTATTGAGCTTTTTACTGGTGCTGTTTTTATTGAGCAGCTTCATGACACGTTCCTTGTGATCCAGCACCTTCAGCATGGCATCACGTGCTTCCGTGATCTGATCCATCACCAGCTTGCAGCGCTGCATGTTGCCCTGTTGAGCGATAAGTCTCGATTAAGATACATTTGTTACTAAGAAACGGCAAAACGACACATTTAAAAGCACACTATGTCATTTTCGCAGCTAGGATGGAGGAGCTGCTGTCTCTTAACCTTCCCTGTTAATAGTAATATAATATCCAGGATCAAATCTTAGTGAGTCTGCTTAAGGCATCGATGATAATCTAAATCATATGTGGTTAAACATGATCAGTGGATCCCACCTGTATGAGTTCATTTATACGGTGGAGCTCATCATCAGCTCCGCCCTTCTTCTTCGGGATGAGGCCTTCCTGGAGACTCGTCAGGCGATCGTATGCGTCGTGCTCCAAATTCGTCTGCAGATTTGCGACAGAAGACAGTTAGCCTGATGCATTCATTGTTTTGTATGGTTAAATAAGGCACTACAACAGAGGATGTCTCACCAGCTGCATGAGCTGTGCTGCACACAGGTGAATTTTCCAGCCCTGGGCTCTGCACACCACTCCCTTCTGATTGGCCACATCCTGCAGCGTGCCCTTCTTGTCCTCTGATTGGGTAACACAAAATTATTAAATGACTTGATTATATTAATGACGAGATTATTAAATTACTTATATTAAGACACTATAATTTACTATTGCAAAATGGAAAATGATAAGATATTGTGCAGCAAATACAGACCCTTGACACGAATGTCGCTGTATCTCTGGAAGTGATGGTACGCCGCCTTCCAGGGGTTGCGGTACTGTCGTAGCAAAGTGACGGGAGGCCGGACTTTGGTAGGAACATACCGTACTCCTTCCTCATCTGTAAAATGAATAAATGCTCATGTAGGCATCACAGTGGTTACAATACAACGTATTAGTTATTACTAAATTAATGGCATTATTAATGACCAACACATACAACTTTTGTTAAGTTTTGCCACACTGAAGGTGGGGTTTTTTTAAAGCAGAGGGTCTGTTCTTTAATTTGATATATTGTTTATATATTTAAAAAATAACATTTTCTGGAAGACATTAAACTATTGTGAAAATCATGAAAAATGCTGGCAACTTTTTAAAAAACGCTGGTGGCAAAAGAGTTAATGCAAACATCAGACCTTTTATTTTGCCTTTATTGGGAGTTGAGCCATAAAAATCAATCAGATCACAAATCAGATGATCAATAGTGTTCAGGTTTACTGAATAACAGCCAGATGTCCTAAAAACCAAACTCTACTAGAAAAACACTTAGCACCCCTATTGGTCATAATACAGAACTCACCAATGTATTCTTTGGGAGGGGACTTGCGTTTCTCTGCACGTTGACTAAGGGGTTTTGGTGGGAACTTCTCCTCGTCCGTGCTGTTGGTCTCCATCATCTCGCTCTCCTCAGTGGAGATGACGTGCTGCTGCTTTCGAGGCTTCTTCCTGGGTGAAGCTCCTGGAGTGATGTCTGCAGCAGGTACTGCCAACATCTGCGCGCCGCTGTTGGGTCCTGACGCCACTGACAGGGTTTAAGATGACAGATGCAGTTTAATCATTTAAAAGGCATGAGATGAAAGATACCTTTGGCTTATGAAAAAGTGTGCTGTGCAACTGAAGTATTAAGATGAGGAACTGGTGGCCTGAAGGAGAGCCACTGTTTACGTGGAAAGAAAGGTTTTGTTTTGTACTACTATTACTATTTTTGAATGAAAGAAATATTGGATTTTTTCCAAGCGAGTATGGTTGCCAGCAACTGACCATAAACTGGTGTAAACCTTTTGTTTGCACATGAAACGTACCTGGTTTTGTACTATCCACAGGCTCCGCCTCTTGTTTAATATTAATTTCTGGGAGAGTGGAGCTGATGGCACATGCTGATGTGGTACTGGCTGCTGGTTGAGTGGGCGGGGCCACTACATTAGCCATGGAAGGGACTGGCGATGTGACTGCCATAGCAGCAGGTACGGTTGAGAAAGCAGGATTTGGTTGAGAAGGGGGCGTGGCTGATGTGAGAAGGGAGGAGACAGGTTGTGATGGTGGTGGCCCCAGGTATTGTGGTTGCTGTTCGTTTCCCTGACTGGGAGTAGCCTCTATTCCCGCAGTCACTGAGGGGGCGAGGCTCACGTGGATATCAAGTTTGGGCTTTACACTGCAAATGAATTCAGAGGTTAAATGTGATCCCACAACACTGCAAAGCTGTATTTTACTACTTTGAAAATATGCCATTACCCTGCCGGACGAGGTGATCCCGATGCACTCCTGATGGCACCATCCATTCTGGGGGCTGTGGAGTCACTGAGCTGACCTGGGATCAGGTTCTTCCTAACAGTGGCACTTTAATAAATCAGAAAGTGAGTAAGAACGTTTAAATACTGGAATGGGTTGTAAAAACAGTGAGATTCTTACCCTTCATTGGCAGGTTTCTTACGTAGAATGCTAGGTCGAGGTGAAGTCACCAGGGAAGGGGCGCCCGAACTGACACTTTGATTGTGTGCTTGGGTCACAGAGGTGGTAGGCTGACTGTTGGTGAACGCATTGCCTAAAGAGTTAGCTACTAGTGTGGAACCATCGGCCAGCACAACTGGGGGAAAAGAACATAAAAAAACAGTCAACAAATGTTTCTGCTATTTTTTGTCCTTGCTGATCAAAACAAAATACTTTAGAAAACGCACATTGGTGCATACATTCATACACTTTCTTTAAAATGTTCTTTATGATTACTAAACAATGAGCCACCAAATGCACCTCTATCAACTAATAATTTTACAACAACAAATTTGAATATCATGCCATACAAAACCAACAATTCAAATGCCAGCATAGCCTTAAATACTCCAGTTGAACCTATTCCATAAAGAACGCTTGATGTGAATCAGCACTGAGAACTGAAGGTTGACCTTTTTACGACTCTAATCTGAGGCTCCTCACCTGAAGCTTTGGACTCTGTTTGAGGCTGTTGGTTGACTGATGTGGGCTGAATCGGGGTGGTGATCTGAGCAGACGTATGCAGACCCTGGGCTGAGATGGGCGTGGGCTGGATACCCTGTGCTGCCACGGCAGCCGGCTGGATGTTCTGGGTGTTGATCTGGGTAATGCGGTCCACTGTCATTAGCTGCATAGAGTTCAGATGTACTGGTGCGACTCCCACGCCGGTCTGGGCAGGCATGGCTGTACTGGAAGCCTGAGCAGTTACTGCGTCCACACAAACAAACATTGAAAATGAAACAATGGAAATATACCAGGAGGTTTATTGTGTTTTTATCCTCAACAGATTTTATAAAATTGAATGGGTATGGGATACTTGCTATTTTATGTGTTTTTTTTGTAAAAAAATTTAAATCACAGGGTGAAATTTAATATCACCCTGTAGCCCAAGACAGCTTGCCCACTGAAGCTAAGCAGGGCTGAGCCTGGTCAGTACTTGGATGGGAGACCAAACCAGGTTGCTGCTGGTTGTGGTGTTAGTGAGACCAGCAGGGGGTGCTCACCCTGTGGTCTGTGTGGGTCCTAACACCACAGTATAGTGATGGGGACACTATACTGTCAAAAAGCACCGTCCTTCGGATAAGACGTTAAACCGAGGTCCTGACTCTCTGTGGTCATTAAAAATCCCAGGATGTCCTTCGAAAGAGAGTAAGGGTGTGCCCCGGCATCCTGGCCAAACTTGCCCATTGGCCTACTAATCATCCCTCATACTAATTGGCTATATCACTCTGTCTCCTCTCCACTAATAAGCTGGTGTGTGGTGAGCGTTCTGGCGCAATATGGCTGCCGTCGCATCATCCAGGTGGATGCTGCACATTGGTGGTGGTAAAGCGCTTTGAGTCCTGAGAAAAGCGCTATATAAATGTAAGTAATTAATTAATTAAAAATGTAAGTAATTAAATTAAAATCAATTCAACATTAATCTAAAACCTTTATGCAATACAGGTAAAGAGAAAAGAAAGGATTTGACAACCTTTGGATCTGTTTTTAAAAAAAAATTTACCATTAACTAGGCTCCACTCCTCTTGGTTATTTTTTTGCACACATTTGTCAATTCTATAATATGCAAACCCACAAGACGACCATAAACTTGGATCAACAAACCACAGAATTTTTGATTATTTATGGCTGATAGTAAGCCTTAATACAGTAGGACCGGTCAATAATATTTACAAATGGTCATATTGAGTAGAAGCCATACAGAATTAAGATTAATTTGATTTAGCACCAGTGGAACCTGGATAAGGTCGTATGGATGACACAGAGCTTGTGATGGGGGTGTAAGTGTGGGTCAGTGGGTACGATGCTGATGGATAGGTGGGCAGGAAATACTGGAACTGCACTGGAACAGGCTGTCTATAAAAGAACCAAAAAATTATCTTCAAGGCTTTGAAAGCATGAATAGTCAGTTTATAGCTTAAAGACAATTAAAATGTAAAGTAAACAGTTTTTTTTAAAGTATTATAAAGGTAAGGAGGTTTACCTGTTATCAGTGCGGTTCTCCATGGTTATAGGGTTGGGAGAGGAGCGGTGACCAGAGATTGGGATGATGTTGCCCCTCTCTCCAGCATATTCAGACTGGATACGGGGTGAGGTGTGCGTGATGGGCTGGGGAACCACTTTAGCTAAAAGACAACAGAAATCCTTTAGTTCAAGGTTTCACCATTTTACAATCACATGTGTTCCTGGAAACCTACTTGTAAAATTAATTGTGTGTCAACATTGTGTCTCCTACATTTAAACCTTGTAAAATTTTATTGCATTTTTATATTTACATCAATGTTTACATCCATATGTGACCCTGCCTGTAAAACACATGTGTGTTCTGCGAGATCGCGTGTGCATCACGTGTCATGCCAAAATAAGTGCCTGCCGCCTTGAACTTGAAAAGAGACGCTCGCGTTTGCCAGATACTCGCATAATCTCATGCGTAATCAGAGTTTACAGTTAAGGGATGGTTTTGCGTGTATTTAGGGAACGTGAGCGTCTCTTTTATCATAAACGTTTTGACGCGTGTGCAGCAGGCACTTATTTTGACAAAACACATGATGAAACAAGTGACAATCCGAACGCTTATTTTGAATTAGCGCATCCTTGGAAGAGCAGTCACAAGCCGCCACTGATCTACATAACTTAACTCTTTCCCCGCCATTGACGAGATATCTCGTCAATCTGCAATACCGCTATTATCCGCAACTTATAAAAACCGGAAGTATTGCCCTAGGGCAAACAGCTGTATGTCCGTGTATGTTTTAAAGATCGCTCTGCATCTGATCTCTACCAAAAGTCCTTCACAAAAATTGAATTATCTCAGCTTTTTGCTCAAAATTTGGTGTTTTTGATGAAACCTACACATATTTGAGAGGTGATAAAAACAGACACATGAAGGTAGGATGAAACTGATTTTTTTGTTTGAAAGCAGAGGGTCTGTTCTTTCATTTGGTATATTGTATGTTTATATATTTAAAAAGGAGCATTTTCTGGAAGGCATTAAACTTTTGTGAAAATCATGAAAAATGCTGGCGGTGAAAGAGTTTAAGAGATTCTGTAAAAATATAACCTTGATATATTTAATAATGTCGACTCAGTTAGGCCATGTCAAAGATTTAAATTAAAGTTAAATCAATGACTGAAATCAAACTTTGACTCTCCTAATCTCGGATTATAAATTAATATCAATAAATTAGTTGGTGGTTTTTAAAAGTTAGTCACAACCATGTTAAAAAAATACATAAATAAACAAAAAACTAAGTTTCTTACCCACAGGGATCGTAGATGTGGTCGCTGCTGTAGCATGAGAAGAGTGGGATGCCACAGACATAGTGACAATGTTACTACTGGATATTTGGGTGTGAGGGGTGGAGCCTAAAAAAAGCGTTAACTTAAGCAATTATTGGATAATATTTAATAACATATAGGACTGTTTAATAGATCTGGAAACATTTTAGTCAATGTTATTTAGAGATCTCAAAGATAAATGTATTTTTTTGTTCTTAAAGGTGCAGTGTGTAATTTTTTAAAGGATATCTTGACAGAAATGCAAAATAATATACAAAACTATATTATCAGGGGTGTATAAAGACCTTTTTATAATGAACCGTTATGTTTTTATTACCTTAGAATGAGACATTTTTATCTACATACACTGAGGGTCCCCTTACAAGGAAGTCACCATTTTGTGCCGCCATGTTTCTACAGAAGCCCTTAATGGACAAACTTTTTTTTACTAAGTTGTCTCCGTCGATGACATGTTTTTCCGGTGGCGGCTACTATAGCTTCTTTATGCGTTTCAAATGCAAGGGTGAGTAGTGGACTGAGCCGTTGGTTGCAATTCACAACCTCACCACTAGATGCTGCAAAAATGTACACACTGCACCTTTAACCAAATGCCTTTATTCTTCATTGAGAAGTACTTGAATATATGCTGTTATATTTATTTAACTTCTTCGTTTTACAATAGTTTGTATCATGACAACCCTGTGATTTGCAATCCAGCAATTAAACCAACAAGTGAAGAGCTCTTTTCCAAAACGCTATAAATCCATTTCAATAGTTTTCAGAAAAAGTACATTTTTTACCTAGACCCACACATTTTGTGAATATTCAATTTATGCTGTTATAATGGATTTTTTGCTCAATCTAAACATGTTGAATAATGATTATTAAATCAAACAACAATATTGTTGATTATAAATTCAAAGTTAATTTTATTTTTTTTCAAAACGCTATAAATCCATATATTTTTCCCATAAATGTATGTTTTTTCTTTAAAAAACAAAACAAAACAAATAACAGAATATTATGCAACATGTACTCAGGGACTCTTTATACTATAAATGAATAAGTAAATTATTCAGATTGTGATATATATTTGAAGCCAGTATGAAATAAACAGAATTACACATAACTAACTTGCTATTACTCCCTCCACCATTTCAGTTTTCTCCTTAGCAGGGCATTAGGAACCCCTTTTGCTTGATATATTTCACCTCTCTCTCTCTCTCTCTCTCTCTCTCACGCTCTCTCTCTCTCTCTCTCTCTCTCGCTCACACACACAGTTGTATTAACCTCACACGCACACACAGCGAGCTCCCCTCGATCTGCTCTCAAATACCATGTAACAACGCGCTCATAATGTCCAATCCAAAAAGCAAAACTTTACAGATGTCCCTGCATTGTTCACTACCCACATTTTGTACTTTTGCACGACATTGGTCAATGTATCAAACGCCAGTCTGTCTATCAGCAGGCTATCGAACTATTCAGTACTTTTCATGTTACGTTAGCAGGCTTCTTCACAGGAAAAAAACTTTATTGCAAACGTAAAAAACGGTATTAAACGAGCCAGTTCTGAAACGAAAGTTGTACATACCAAACACTTTGATGAAGATCGCCTTGCAAACGGGTACCTTCTCCGGGTGATGTATTAACATGACATTAATCCTCATTTGAGTAATGAATGAACATAAACAAACATCTGTTCAGAGCGCCGCCATTGGATTGCGTCAAACGCTCATTGAGTTCTGATTGGTCGAGAGGATAAATCGCGTTTAGGCTAAAAATAGGCTCGGCGCTTATCGCGTTTTGGAAAAGAACGGCATCTTGTACCTACATTTTAACAAGGAAATGTAATGATTTGACATAAAACATTCATGGAGCAGTGAATAGGTTCAGTACACAGCCAAATGACCTGACAAACTCATTTTTTTTAAAAATGGCGTTTATCGCGTTTTGGAAAAGAGCTCTTCAAGTGTACCATAGTTGTACAACCAACCTGTTGCAGTGGATGATGGTGCAGTGTTGGTGGCCTGAATGGGAGCCACTGTTGCGGCAACAACAGGCGTCACAGTGCTGAATATGGGCTTCTACAACAAAGCAAAAAGAGGGACATGCTTGCATCGGCTGATATTTAACAAGACAACCAAAATCAGGCATAATTCAGGAACATCTTTAACCTGTGCAACAGAGTGAGGCAGGGCTTTCTGAGCAGCAATTGCAGGGTGAGAAGGAAGGGTAATGCGTGTTGGCGTGTCCCGTGAGGGCGGAGGTCGTTGGATACTCAGGGCTGTCGGAGGTGGGTGGATTGTCAACGTTGAGCGTCTAGATTCCAGAAGGATAAAATTACATTTTTTATCAAAGCCTCTTTCAAATGAATTTGGTGCGAGAGCTGTATCTAAAGTGAATGAGCCTTACCCATGCATCAGGTCTCCAGAATGTGCAGCCACTGTGGTGATAACAGGAGACTGAGGTCTGGTCACTGGAGCCACTGCAGTAGGCAGCACTGCTGTAGAGGTAGTGACTATGGGTCGAGTCTGTAATAGACACGTACTTCTCAGATATGTACAACATTCATAGAGAGATTGCAACACTGGAACACCTGCTGTTGTTTTTACTTATTCCATCCATGATAAGATTTCAGTAGTACTCTCAACTTATTTCTAGTTCAACACATCTGATCATTATTAATAACCTTCAGCATAAGATGAACTAACTAACCAGTACCTGAATTGATTGGTGGATTATGTGCTGGACTGTAGGTTGCCCTGTAGCAGAGGTTGGACCTACTGCTGGTCTCAGCACTGTGGTTCCTTTGGAGCTTGACATCACAGCTGCTGCAGCTGCTCCTGTAAAGACGGAAAAAAGTCAGCATGCCAATGCTGCAAACTGTTTGAATAGCCAGGCAGACATTTGTCAAACTCACCTCTGGGTAAGTGGGAGGTAAATGGATGCTGATGAGCAGCAGAGGAACCAATCTGCAGTGCAGGGGCTCCACCGCGGATGATCTGCACGTTGGTCATCAGATGCTGTAGGTTACCAGTGTGACCCTTATATTGTAAAAAAAACAAAACAATTTGAAACTAAATAAAAAATATTCAAAATTGAGATGCATCGGCTGATCATCTTTTTTCTTTCTTTTATTGTTTGATTGACATTGAGACGGACAGCTTTAAGATCTACTGTAAAGAAAGGATCAAGTATAATGTTACACATCAGATATTTTTCTCAACAGTTAACCAAACATTCACTTAAGACATAGCAGATTATATCTGTGTGAATTCTTGTTAAAACAGATATTTTTTAAACTGTAATTCTGTGTATGTATATATATGGGGTGTGAGGAAGATCATTTTCATGTCTTATTGCTCTTAAAGGGACATTCCACTTTTTTTAGATATGCTCATTTTCCCCTAGAGTTAAACCCGGACCCGGAGATCAGCTGAATGGATTCTAAAACGGTAAGAATAAAATGTTTTACTCTAGGGAGCTGGAAAATGAGCATTTTTAAAAAAAAAAAGTGGAATGTCCCTTAACAACTCAATAATAACTCTTTTAACATCAATCAGGTCCCGAACGTTATCTCTCTTAACTCTTTCCCCGCCATTGACGAGATATCTCGTCAATTAAGTGAAAACGCTTCCCCGCCAATGACGAGATTTTCCGTCTTTCCGCAATACCGCAATTCCGCAACTTTTTAAAACCGGAAGTATTGCCCTATGGCAAGCTGCTGCATGTCCGTGTCTGTTTTAAAGATCGCTCTGAATGGGATCTCTATGAAAAGTCCGTCATAAAAATGGAATTATCTCTGCTTTTTGCTCAAAATATGGTGTTTTTGCAAAAACCTACCCATATTCAAAAGCTGATTGCAAAAGAACCACTAAAGGTAGGATGAAACGGTTTTTTTTGTTTGAAAGCAGAGGGTCTGTTCTTTCATTTGGTATATTGTATGTTTATTTATTTAAAGAAGAACATTTTCTGGAAGGCATTAAACTTTGGTGAAAATCATGAAAAACGCTGGCTGGCAACTTTTTTAAAAAATGCTGGCGGTGAAAGAGTTAATAGCTATTGTAACATTAAGCAAGTCCTGCACTTAATTTTTTTATTCCTGCATGTTTTAAAAAAAAAAACACAATGCGCACGTAGAGGGACACACATCTTTGAATAGCTTTAGCATTTCGGATGGTATACCTCTCAGAAAACATACAAATAAAGATCATTTTAGATGTTTAATGACTATTTAGATCATTGGGATCGCTAGAAGAGGGGCTAAAGTTTTATATATATATACATGTTTCATACAATATCACATCGATTACTCTTAAAAGACCTTTATTAACCCCTTGCACTTTTTTAGGCTTTAAAGTCAGAAGTTGTTCCCTGATCCCAGTTTTCTCCCATTATAAGCTTGGAAAAGCAAAGACATTTACTAAAAAAACTCCACATGTGTTTGTCTGAAAGATGATGGACATATGCATCTCGGATTGCTTGAGGATGAGTAAATCATGAGGTAATTTTGATATTTAACAGGAGTATCGTTTTTTTCGCTTGTCTGTGAAATTGGGCCTCAATCCAACAAAACTGATTTGATCAATTCGTAATGGCCGATTTGATTCTAAAGTGCAACTAACCTGCTGTCCACTAATGGTTGCCACAGGTATACCGGACGCCGGTGAAGTCTCCATAGTAGCAGTGATATGACCGGGCACCTTGGAGGGGAGAGTGAACTGACCTTTTGTTGACACAGGTGCAGGAGCTATTACGCGGCTTGACATGGGCGTCTTCAGGGCAGACTGGATTAAAAAGAATTGGGATGAAAGCAAATGTTGACTTTGTCATTAGCTTACTTTAGCCTTATACATTTAATAGGGAGAAGATGTTATGACTTAGGTTTGTAAACCTAAAGTACTAGAGATAGATATGACGATGAACATACTGTTAAACCTTTTGATTAGTTAGGTCATCTAGATGTTTTTGTTATTCTTAGCGTGATGTGCTTTAGCTGTTAGACAGTTTTAATTCTTTGCGAAAATGTGTGTCACTTAAATACAATTTCACTACAGCCATACACATTCAGCATTTCTACGGTCATTCCATATACAGCTCAGTCCTTTAGGTAACTCACTAACTAGTCTACTTTAAAGCTGACATAACACAAGACGTTTTTGCCAATCCAATGTTAATCTTGCTTATATATAGACTAGTAATTCATCATTCATATGTCCAAAGAGTCTTTCGTTTAGTCAGATTTATAAAAGAAAAAACAGCCTTTCCGATTTTTGGCGTAAAAGGTTGAACACTTGAAGGCGTGCGGTAGGCGGAGCTGAAGAGTTACGAGTACGCGCAGCTTCGGATACTACTTTTGGATTTACAGCCAACATAGATGGAAAATCAAACTATAAATTTTTTTTTTTAAATAACCAGCCTTATATTATAAATATGATCCAGAATCGGATACTTAGTCAGTAATGGACGAACTGCATCCACTGTTGTCTTACGACAGGGAAAGCGTAAATAAGGTTTTCTTCTCCTTACATCCAAAAACACACTTCTTTTGTCGAACTATCTTGCCAAAACAAAGTCGTCCCGTGCTGTGCAATGATACTGGTGACTTCTACTCGACGGAGCAATGCTAATGCGCGTTCGCGCTCTCACTTGACGTGCAGGGCAGGCGTGCTTTTCTGGGGGTAAAGGCCCATAAAAGGAATATGGGGTCAATCAGTCGTAACGGATACCCCCATCTGAAAAAAACTTTCCGAAACTTGTAGGAAAAGGAGGCGTGAGTTTGGCTTAGAAATACTCTGTTACAAGCTCAACTGCTTTTTTGACACTTTGCTTATGTTTAGCATGAGGACTACAACTCTTAAACTGTGTTAATAAGTCAGAATGCATGAAATAGCATTAAACCTCCCCTTTAAAATATCTAGTTTTGCACACCCATAGTAAGTATTAGATCAAGATGAATTGTCTGTACCTTAAGAGGACCCTCTGCGAAGGCTAAAGAAAGACCCTGAGGGAGGTGGGATGTTGCTGACACAGAGACAGACGTGCCTGGCTGAACAGGGAGGTGCTGTGGAAGAGGAGGGGTCAGAGTCGAAGCTGTCCCGTAAGGTGAATGCTGAGTCTGGGGTTGGGCGTAGGGTCGCACCACCACAGTGTCCTGCTTGTCATCTCTGAAAGCTGTAGTTCCCTCACGCAGAGCATGATTAGAGTCCTCACGTCCTGCTTAAAACAACAATACCGGGTCACAACTACCAGACCACAGATCATTTTTTGCTAAAAAATGTCTTCATGACTCTTAAGTCTTGAACCTAGCTTGACTGTTACCTGTGTTTTTTTGACTTCCCGGAAGTCCTGTAGTGTTATTGCCAAGTGTTTGTCCCAAGCCAGATGGGAGTCCTGGACGTGGATACTGCTGCGAACTCATCTTCACAAACTTCTTCCTGGAAAAGCGAAGGAGCAAAATGTATTAGGATATAACGCAGGATGCAAAAATACACAACACTGTACCACACAATGCAATCACATTTGCTGCAGAACACTATGGAAGACACACAGCATACATGCTATACTTATATATTATATTTTTATGTATATCGCAAAAGTTTTAAAAATTACATTTATGCATTTCGCAGATGCTTTTATCCAAAGCAACTTGGTGCATTAATGTAAACATTTTCATTTGTTATCAGTGTGTACCATTGGAACTGAGCCCACAGCCTTAGCACGAGTAACGCAATGTTCTCTCAGCTGAGGAACACAATAAGTGAAAAACTAAATTAATTTAATACTTAATACAAAAATGGCAACTTGACATCACTTTTGGCTACTTCTGTATATGAATATGTATTCCAGTAACGTTATCTACTTAACGTTAAATGTATTAATCATAAAAAAATCCGCTAAACATATGTTCACCTCACATTACAAGAAGCGATGTAACTCCCGACAACCCAAATGTGTTTGTTGGTTTAATTTTGCTTTATTTTAAAGTTGAATACGAATGCAGTGTCAGATGACAGCACACTGCAGGCATTTTAATATCCCGCAGCTGATTTGTAGCATTAAATGGTTGTCAGGGCAATAGGACACCAGTGCTAGCTGCTATCCTACTCGGATGGGTTCGTCGGGTTATTTAATAGCCACTATGTACTTAAATCATGCCTTATTCCCACAATGCATCCGTTCGCATCCATATGATAGCGTTGTATTCGACAAATATAAAGTTTTGAGGAATTACAACAACCGGGACTGCTGGCAGCTCACAGATCTTAGGCAAAACTGACGAGACATGATCTTCACCTTGAATACAGACAGTAATGTGATGCTTTTCAAATGTGTACGCGGTTAACACGTTATCGTAGCAGCGCTGATGTGTTTAAAGAAGGAAAATCCCAGATTTACCGTAATCACGACGTCCGCACTCTCCATCCGTTCCGTACCCCGGCAAATCGACCATTGGAATCAACGGGAATCTGGCTTCAAGTCATTTCACTTCCGGTTTTGAACTTCAAAATAAAAGTCCTCAAATCCTGATTCCATCTCAGCTGGGTCAATGCAGTGGTTTTGACAAGGAACTAACGTACATTCACTTTAATATGTGGAGCTCAAGCATACACACTTGGATAAGTGCGATGACCGGGCTGGTCTGGGTATTTAAAAAACTGTTGATCTACTGGGATTTTCAAACACAACCATTTTTAGGGTTTACAGCAGTGGTTCTCAAACTTTTTCAGGATGCAGCCCCCCTTTGTGTATGGTGCATCTCTTCGGGCCCCCCAAAGAACATTTATGACATAAAACATTCTAAAACTTAACATTTTAATGAAACAAAACATATTCAATTACACAATGTAGTGCTGTTGGTTGTTTTTCAGAGGTTTGATTACACAGAATTTATGATTTATTTATAAAATGACATAAAATTGGGGCCCCCTGGCACAATTTTGGGAGAACCACTGGTTTAGAGAAAATGGTCCAAAAAAGAGAACATATTCAGCAGTTTTGTGGACATAAATGCCTTGTTCCCAGATATAAGGCACACATGCATGTCGGAGACATGTGCAAGCAAGATGTATTTTTTTAGTGGTTGCCCTCCTGCAACACGTCTCTGTAACATTTCCCAATCCTGACAGATGTCATATAGAGATTTAGAAAATGTATAAATTATGTTTATGATTTAGAATGTATGTAATCTGTCATGTTTTTTTTACACAGCAGATGTATTCCAGATCTTTAGCAGACATCTTACAGAGTTACCTGTACTTTTTGGATTGATGTCAGAGGAGAATAGGCAGACTGGTTTGAGATGATAGAAAGGCAAAAGTATCTCAAATAACCACTTGTTACTACCAAGGTATGCAGAATACCATCTATGAATGGACAAAACATCTAACATTGAAGCAGATTACCGGATGCCACTCCTGCCAGCCAAGAACAGGAAACTGAGGCTACAATTCGCACCGGTTTGCCAAAATTGGACAATACAAGATTTATAAAATGTTGCCTGGTTTGAAGAGTCTCCATTTCAGCTGCGACATTCAGATGGTCCATCCATGGATCCAACAACAGCATGGATCCATCCTCCCTTCAGGCTGCCGGTGGTGTAATGGTGTGGGGGATATTTTCTTGGCACACTTTGGGCCACTTAGTACAAATTGAGAATCGCTTAAATGCCACAGCCTTCCTGAGTATTGTTGCTGACCCTTTATTTACCACAGTGTACCCATCTTCTAATGGCTACTTCTAGCAGTATAATGCACCATGTCACAAAGCTCAATAAGTTCACTGTAGTCCACTACAGTCACCAGACATCAATCACCAAACCTCAGGCATTCTATAAGGACACTGATATGGAATAAAGAAAAATGAGCTTTAATAGTTTAACAATTACATTGTACAGTGAATGTGTCAATCACCTTTTAAACCTGATATTGATGTGCTATTACTTTTAGTGGAAAAGCGTATTTTCAATGTATGTTTCTGAACCTCACACGGGTTCAGTCTCACATGCTCTTTGACACACAAATACTTTGGTCACCTGGAAAATAGCCAGAAATCTAGAAGCACAAATAAGCTTGCCATGTCAAGAGGCAACTTAATTCCAGAGCTGGTTTCATTTATAAGTTTCTTTCTCAAACACCTCAATTGTCCACTGTGACAGCTCATATCAGACTATACAGTAAGCGAGGCATAAGTGCATTTTATGCACAATGACACATGTTTAATGTGTTTTTATCATAAATGTCTTTATTGTATTTAATCTTTATTTTACTTTATAAAGCAATTATTCATATTGGTTTATCTTGTACAAATACAGCAGTTCACTGTAATTTGCCCATAATGTACTGTAACATACATTTTCACCAAAAACATTGTTTACTTTATAACCATAATTATTTAAAATCATAAAAGAATAACTCACCACCGACAATTAAGTATAACATGTCAAGCAGTTATGCTTTTCAAAGCAATTTCAGCAGACAATATGTATTCGACACAAATACATTTTCACTTCTATAATACTTTAGGTTGACCGAAGACTTTTTTTCCAATTGCACCATTGGAGTACAGACACAAAAAAAAGAAAACACGTTCCATCTGTGCATATTCTCTCAAGTGAACGGATAATCAATAATATGACTTCAACAAATGCATTTAAAAACATTGACAAAAATCTGTACATTTTTGCAAGTCAATATTGCGTAAAAAATAAAGAACATAATCATAAATATAGTTATTAGATAATTACAAAGCACTGAAGTGACCATAAAAAGTGCACAGTACTTAAATAAACTACAAACACAACCTTGAATGCTTAACAAATTGACTTGATGTTGCTGACCATCAAAAAAACAAAACAAAGGATAATGCATAATGCATAGTCCAAAACAGATCTCTCACGACATGTGCTATCTAATTAAACAAGCTTAAATGGGCTTTGAATGTCAATTTCAGGCATTTCATGTTGACATAATAATCTCAATATTATCAATTATCCATAAAAGGCACTACGAAGGCAAATATTATATTTTCCCTGTTAGCTGAACTATGGGAGCAACCTATAACCTAAGCCTGAAATGATGTACTTTTCCCATCACATTGAGCTAAGTAAGCTATGCAGACACAAACAGTTGATGATAATATTTGATCTGTTCGGGCAAAGTCTCTGCCACCGCATTGTGTGGTCGACATATATGAGGCAGAAATGTTAGAGGGTAAAGTGGGGGCACAGTTTTTCAGTCATTGCCCAGCATGAGCAGGAGATCCATTCTGCCAGTGTTATAGCTTTGGTGCAAAACCAGCCTTGAAATGTACCTACTTGAAATAAAGTATATCATCCACTGTGCCTATGGCGAGATCTCGTCCATTTTGGACAGTATTGTGCCAACAGTTTATTTATGTTTAGTGCAATAAGCAGTCCTGTTCTTTATTTAATAAACCCTGAATACCACCCCTTTATGCCCCTGGTCCATTTGTTTGCTTCTCTTTATTACAGTATAACGATTTTTTTTATTTATTTTGTTCTGTGCATTTATACGTTGCTTCCACTACCTTTCCTTCTGCCACCATTCAGTTTGGAGGGATCACTCACGCTGTCCAAAATAAAGGGCCAAACTTCCTTGTGTCATGTGGAAGTGGCTTCAAGGTAGCTTTGGAGTTTACGTACAGTTGACTCGTCCAAAGAGAAGAGGTCAAAGTCAAAGGTTGTATTGGTGATATTGAAATGGCCAGTCTTTTCTATTAGGTTTACAATCTAAATGATAAACAACACACAAATGAACGTCACGATAAAGGTGTCATGAACCACAACTTTTAAGCTCAAAACACAGTTATTTTTTACCTGCTGTAAAATATTTCTCTCTCTGAGAGCCATCAGTCTGCGGTGAAGGTCCACAAGCTCCTCTGTATAAGCCTGTAATCGTACCATTTATTAAAAACTTTTATTTTAGTTTCATGTATCATAAAATCTGTATTTCCTCTACTTATAAGTACGATTGCGTTATTTACCCTTCCTACCTTGTCGTACCCCCTCTTGAGCATTTTCTCACGAGTGCAAGAGTCTGGGCTCTTTTTGCCTAACATCTGACAAAGGATAGAAATTTTTCTCATACAAATAACAAACTAAAACTCGGCTTTTGCTTTAAGTCTACCAGCTTAATATTTCAACACTGTGGTGTTGGGTTAATCTTACCTTGAGGTTTGCTGAGCTGAGTTTGGATGGAGGTGAAGGGGCTTCCTGGCTGGGAGGGCGGGACTCCTCATTGCCATCACTTTCACTGTCCATACTTAAACTGAAAACAGGAAATCTATATTAAACTTGTGAAATAGAAATACAAACCCCATGCAAAGTGCTGCGTAGTTGTGTTAATGGTTTGTTTTGTTTTTTTATAGTAATAAAAATATTAATGATGCTTAGTTACGGATGTATCTGCATCAATGAACAGCCTCTTTTAACCCAATGTGTTTTTCAGTTAAAGGCGGGGTGCATGACATTTGAACACCTTGGAAAAATGAGTCAGGCCGAGTACCAAAACACACTTATAGCCATCAATCAGCAGTAAGGGCATGTCTAATAACTGACATAGTTGCCTGGGTTGCGTATATATGGGGCGGGTCTATCTATCAAAAGAAGGTCTATTGGGGTAGGGGTGTGTTTGTTTAGGTGATTTCAAATATCAACATTGGCTTTCAGAGATCACACACCCCACCTTTAAGAGTAATAACACAATAGCCAATTGCAGGTCTATTGAGCTATAAGGCCTAATGCAAATTTCAATGTCTTGACACAAGTCCAGTTCTGTTTACAATGACCTAATATAAATTTCCACTAATACCTTGCACCAGCCGCTTGTCAGTCAGACAGTGTGCAGGTGCCAAATTAAATGAAACACATTAATTATCCAAGCAAGATGAGAATTGAACAGAACGTTAGGCACAAACCGAGAGTCCTGGTTGGGTGGGGTTAATGTCTTAATAGGCGTCTCAACCTCAGAACTGCTATCGTCATCAGAACCTTCAGATCGCATATCTTCTACCATAGACCGCAGCGTCCCTGGACACAGATATTACATCTAATTTAACTTCACTATATGGGAAACTAATGAAAATATAATTTATGACTGAACTCCAAGTACCTTGACCTTGCTTCTGAGAGGGTTCAAAGTCAGAGTCAGAGCTGGAACTGGAGCTAGATGGACTGGACGGAGCCGAATGCTTCAAAAATACAGAACACTCCATTACTTTTAACAATTAATAACACTTTTGAGCTTTGATTTACTCAAATAACGATTGGTCGAGCCACCAACTTGGTGATACTAAAAAATTTGTATTTTTCTTTTGCACATTACCAATATAAATACCTCTGATTTTGAAGAGGCTTCATCCTCAGAGTTAGATTCATCAGAGTCTGGTTGCCTTTTAACTTCCTGCACTTCCGGTTTCATCTTGGGCCATTGACCTTTATCTTTCACACTTTTCTTCTCTGGGTAAGTGGAGGGTGTTGTTGAAGTAATGCGGGGTGAGTTGCTGCTATAGACTCCACTTACAGGCCCCTTCATTCCCTCTGACCCCACCCGCTTCTGTTTCTTGGTAGTTAGTTTGATAGAGTCAGTGGAGGGCAAGGGCCGTTTGCTTGGGGCTGTTCGAGTGTCCAGATGACCCCCACCGCCCGTCACTGCTCCTACGCCCTTTGGAGATGTGCCGTCTATCTTTGAATCTCTGACCGTAAGTTTGGGCTCTTTAAAGGCAGCTTTGGGCACAGTTTTCCCCTCGTCTTTTCCTCGACACTCTGGGGCTTTCTTTGTAAAAGAGGACGATGATTGGTCTCGTGACGACTTGCCCCCTTCGCGGTCGCTCTCTCTGGACGTGGCCTTGCTCTCAGAGTCTTTTCGCGTGCGTTCTCTGTGCTCTTTGGTTGCCTTATGGGGTTTGAGGCTTTTGCTGCTTCCACTCGCTCCATCTTTACTTGCTTCCTACAAACACAAGTTTAGAAACATGATATTCATGATTACAATGCATAGTCCTGTAGCCTCTTAAATTTCAGGTTTAGTTCTCTGGATTCCATTCCTGAAATGATCCCCAAGGGACTCAAAGATATCAATCACACTTTTTGTCATTTACTTACACCAGAAAAATCTATATTTAAAATAACAGAAACACCAATGGTTAAATACTTTAGGGATTATAAGAGTTTATTTTAAAAGCTCAGATGCAAAAGCTGCTAAACACCACCTCTGTCAAAAAAAAAAAAAAGATATGATAGTGGCCAAATGCGCTCAGGACGTATAATACGTTCATCAAATATTTTTGCTTCAAATCCGCTTAATCCCGGGCCTCAGGCCATTCAGAAATACAGTTTTGTTGGCAGAATCCGTTAAACACCACCGAAATCCCCAACTGTACAACTATAAAGTGACATTTGTAAAAATAAAACATTTGAATTACTGACTTATAACCCTTTCATTGCCATCAAAGTGAAATTACTGAACCTAAACATAGGAGCCTAATAAACATTGCTCACTTAGACGGTTTTGTATCTGAACTCTTTATTCTTAAAGAAACACGCCAAATTTTTGGGACTTAAGCTTATTCACCATATCCCCCAGAGTTAGATAAGTCCATTACATACCTTCATCAGTCCTTACATACCTTCATCATATTCTCAGAAGGTAAAGCACTGCTACTTGGGTGGAGTAATTTGCTCACAGCACTTGAGAAGCCACGTGGTGAGGAGCAGAGAGTTTGCACAAGTGTTGCGCTAATCACTCCGACCAAGTAGCAGAGCTTCGCCTTCTGAGAATATAGTTCCCAGTATGTATACGGTTAATAGATGGATGTGTCTCATATGACCATGTTATTTGTACACACTGTGACTGTACAAATCACAACATATAAATAGAAAAAAATACAAATGTTGGTGTTATTTTGTCACCTTTTGGGAGCAGTATGCTAGGTGGAGCCATTTGCTTCTAGTCTTTGTGCTAAGCTAGGCGGTGGGTGCATCAGACAGAGCTACGGGACGCACGGAGATGAAAAGGTATGTGTGGATATATCTAAATACGGCGAATAAACTTAAGTAGGGGTGTGCCGGTTTCAGAATTGGTGATGACGGTTATGACATGAGTCAAATGTGACGGTTCATAACATAACCGTCTGTGGGGGGCGTTTTGCTCGTTTAAATGCTTGTGGATTGACGCGAAAGTGTCATTTTACCATCATGAATGTGATGCCAAGTGTGTTTTAAACATTAATGACTTTAAGCAATTTAACAGAGAGCAATGAAATATAAAAAAAAAACACACACTGTTAACAGAAGACTGCGCTGTCACTCTCTGCTCAGCATAAATGAATCCTCTCTCATCTATTTTGATAATCTTCAGAGAAATAGATTTAATTGTGTCTATATCTGTCATTACATGGACCGGAATGTGGATTAAAAAGCGTCTCGAAGAGGTTTTGCTCATAAATGCATGTAAAGTAAAGTAATATGAACTTGAGATTTTTATACTGTTATTAAACTGCAAAGTATGCGCTGCAAACGCAGCCGACAATGGCCACGCGCGGCAAACGCTCTCCACATACAGTACGCGCTGTTCAGTGCTCACACTTGCGAAGTAAACCGGCGTTTGAATAAACAAGACACTGATTAGCTACTTACTCTACGTTTATTTAAAATTAACAGCAAGACAAGCAGTGAATGTGCTTTCAGGAGAGTTAGTAGATTAGCACGGGAGGATTTGAACTTGAAAAGCGGAGTGTACTGACGCCTTTCCGCGGTTAAAACAACATCCTTCTTATGGTCATTCATGTTTATTTGATGCTATAAATTAACTAGAAGGAAGAGATGATTTGAAAGGTGAGACTTTGTTTAATTTGTTAAACCTCAAAAGTAACTGAAAAGTAACCTGGTCTGTCCTGTATGTCAGCGCGTTTTCAGTGTCTGCCCCGCTCTGTATTTTTCACTGCGTGAGAACGTGAGGGGGCGTATAACACAGACTGTTAACAACTGTTTTTAATAACTATTTAAACATTCTTTATGATAAAAATGTTTTTTAAATATGTTAATAACACGGTTTTGCCGGTTATAGAGTTCTAATGACGGTGTTCAACTATAACCGTCGGTCTCACGGTTATATAATGACCGTCACAGCCCTAAACTTAAGTCCCAAAAAGTCGGCATGTTCCTGCATCTATGGCTATATTATTGGAGAGAATGGTAATCTATACACAAGCTAATCTACACAAGTTGATCTATATACGCGTGTGTGGGCAATTTGACATCGCCAATTCACCTAAACTTCATGTTTTGGGAATGTTGAAAGAAACCAGCGTACCCGAGTAAACCCCAGACAGGGCTCGACCCAGGGACCTACTTGCTGCGATACAATAGCTCTACCCACTAAGCCACTGTGCCGCCCAATAAGAGATTATTAATAATAGACTTAAACAAGCTTTATCGTTAAAAGTAATCATATCTGGGTATCTAAATCCAGAAAGAAAAGACATAGCAACTAGTTTATTTTAAAAGATGGTACAAGCTTTATCTTCTTGAATATTTAGATGACACAATGATGCCAAAGGCAAGTCCCTAGAGCCGTTTAGCAGAATACCAAAGAGGTGTCTGTAGAGTCTCTATTCAGCATTACATAATCCAGTTGTACATGACACAGATGGCAAAATACAGAACAAATCTAAACATAGCACACAGCACGTCCCCATTTATTCCTCAAATTCAAATGAAAAATGCCTACAGTATAAAGTATTTCCATTAGTTCACTAAATAATACTGATTTTCAAATCACATTTAACAATGTTACACTTGATCCAGGCAGCATGTTCAGTATCTTTTAAACACTTAAATATACCTGAATGTAAAAATGGATAAAACAGCTGAGAAGTTTTTCTTAATATGATTTATAGGTAGATTAAGCAGAAGGGTAACACTTAGTAAACATTAGTAAATGCATTAATATATATATATATATATATATATTATATATATTTTTTTGTTTTGTTGGAAATCAATTAACAAAAATTATAACAGTTACAGACATTTTTAAACAAATATGACATTATTAACTTCCTTACTAACCTTTACTGCATGGGAGGACTTGATCTTCTTGGGATCGGAGAAGGCAGAAAGAGGAATAGTAGGCAGCATTGGATAATCTGGACTGGGCCTCGGCATCATCTCAGCTCCTTCAGGAACAACTAACACCTGACAGAAGCCAAAACCCAGTGAGAGAGAGGAATAGTACAGGCGTGTGTTTAAAAGAGCTGATTATAAAGGCACAGAAAAAGCAAAGACAAACAGACACACTCACCCCACCAGCCTTGACCAGTTTGCGTCGAAACTCATGTGTGGGGTTGTTAAACGTGAGCTTCTCACAGCGCAGGTGGTTAACAGGTGGGTTCCCTTCCAGGTTCAAGAATAGGTCATAATTAAAGCACACCTTTTTAGGTTCCTCCTGTTATAAAGGTAAGCAGGTTTGAGGTTTTTTTTTTTTGATGTGAAAAGAGGTCAAGTTATCTCAAAAACATACTATTGACATAAGTAAAAATTGGCAGTATCAAAACCCGCAATCTCTGAAAAACTGAGCAGTGCGTTAAACATTTACAGTAAAGTTACAGTAGATTTGTTCTAGAAAATATACAAAATGATAACAAAAGTCATAAAGGTTCATGTTAATTCATAATCTTACCAGTTACGGCCCAGATGAGTATAATGTAACAGCCGCATATAAATTCTCTGTTCACGTGTGTGTTAAATCTCTTAGCTCCCAGTACAAATACCCGGTCTACATAGTTGTGTGACCTTTAACCTTCACCGAATTGCAAAACTCATTGCCTTTTCAGATATGGGCTACAATGTTCAACTCCTGCTTAAAAATAACCTGGGCATTTTCCTCGCACACATGCTAAAAGACTAAACACATCAGGCTGCTCAACCTTTTTATGCGCTTTGCCTGAAATACCAGTTATTCATGTCAAAGATAAAACAATGCAGGTAGTGGTGTAAATATGTGGGTCGTGGATGTGCTCACCTTGTTTTTAAAATAGACCTCTATGGGCATAAGAAAGCCAGCATAGCCTGATTCTTCCACTTTATATGGAGGCTCTTTACAAACTGTGCAGAAAATATACAGATTTTAAAGCAGACATGTGACACGTGGTATAGGTAAACATTAAAACCTTTAAAGCACCAAATAGATTCGCAAAAATATTTAAACAAGTTTCTAAAACAGTCCTATAGCTCCTCCACCCTGCCCTTATCTGCCATATATCAGAAAACAGGTAATCCCACTCCAAACTAATGTGCCGCTGGTTGAGGTAAACACAGACGTGTTGGACCGCTCAAACAACCAGAACAATGTGGTAAGTGCCACAGGGTCAAATAGCTTACAATCTGTCAATCCGCTCCACATTACTTTTAATACCTGCATATTAAACTATGATAAAAGCTAGGGTGTAGTTTCTTTGAATGGGTAACCCCTACATAATACAATACATGCTAAATAATAATATAATTTAGATAACATTTCCTAATAGGTTGTTTCCTTTCCTAGGGTTTTACTTTAATCTACATGGCTGTACAAAGTACAATGTCACTAGTTTACACAAAAACACCTGCCTCTTTTAGGTTTTGGGAAGCTGTCGTGGAGGCGGAAGACAACTCTTTCCACAAAGTGCTGGATGTCACACGCCTCTGGGCCTCGAACAAACACCATCCAGTCATGTGTAAAGCCCTCTGTAGTGACCTTTTTCCTTAACTGGGCTCTGTGTCCCAGCTCTAGTTTCACCTGCACAGTGCACTGAGGAGACACAACAGTCATCTGTCAATTTTGTATGGGATAATAACATGCAATCTATTGGAATGATGTCATATTTAATAGTAATAGTTATAGCATAGTTAGTAGTTTATTGTACTAGAACATCTCTGGAGTGAAAAACAAAAAAAGGCAATATGACACGTATACCAGCGCAAGGCAAAAAGACTAAAGAGGCTGTTGTTGAGATGTTGACCTGTTTCTCGAATGCCATATCTACAGTTTATCTCTGCAAGATATCAACTTACTCCAGCTCTCCGACAGCTGGAAAAGGAAACAGTACGTTTTGTGACATGCACTAAGTTCTAGTATCTGGTTTGGGGTTCACAGCTTTTCTTGGCAATGGAAACAAAATGACTGATAGGGTTTGTGTGTTAGCTCAGTGGTTAATATATTTCTTATGGTTTATGTCCTATCTGAGAATCTAATGCAAAACAGAACATCATGTATGACAATGTTTGGACTTATATTTTGCACTTCAAGTCACACGGCAGACTAAAAGACGACATTTGCTTTCCCTCACTCAATATCTGTTAAAATAAGCTTTGTTTTAAACTATATAACCCAATTTATCACTGTAAACAAGAATGCTTTGATGGTGGCTGTGCCTCACAACCTACAAGGCCACCTACATGTACAGCATATAGGCCACAAGAAAGCCGCATGGGAACGCCTATAAATGATGCCCCTCCAAAGTCTGTCTATGTAGGCAGCTCACTAGAATTTGACACACAGCCACTGACTCCAAGCTAACTTGACCGCTAGTGTATGCAGGAACTCCGTCCTTTTCCCCTAAGGTTATATGTCAAATCTTGTTTTACCTACACACTGATTCGTAAACACACATTTGTCACAACGTATATTTACATTAAACCCGATGTACGTTAAGTCGCAGGCACGCGCCTAAACACTAGCTGGCTAAGTTAGCATCCTGCCAGTCAACACAGAAACGTTCGCCTCGCGTCTTTTCAATAGCATTTCTTCTTAATTGTAACATCATACATATTTCCCTCGTTTGGTTGTATGACAGTGTCACGAAAGTCTCATTACCATGTTCTCCATTGTTTCCTATGTTCCGCTTGTTTAGTTTATTTACAAAAGCGTTGAAGTAGATTGAATGTACATCCTCGCTGGTACACATCTGCAGGAGTGTGAAGGTTGAAACCGAACTCTTTGAACAAATGGCCGCGACACGGACAGCTTTTAAAATAAAAGCAGAATAGCACTTTAAGCTACATGTGCATCTCCTTTCCACATCTATTTACCTACTGTGCAAATAAAAGTTACTCCACCCATTCCGGTACGTAGAGGTTTTCCGACACTTTCTTTATGTAAGATACACATGTGTATTGTACAGTTATGGTACACTTTGTATTATAGCTTTTAAATCATACAAGAGGTAGATTCCCACATGAAAAATACTGTAGTATACTTTAATATTTTTTATAGTTAAACTGTAGTAAAGTTCTTAGATACTAGTGTAATGGTACCATAATAAATATTAAAGTATACTACAACATTTGTTACATCTGATCATTACATTATAGTTAATACTGCAGTACACAATAATAGTGTAGTAATTACTATAATATACTACAGTATACTACAGATTACTTTAGGGAATACTAAAGTATACTGCAGTATTTTTTCATGTACAAAAAGAAATTCATGTTATACATCAAATACAACATCACACATTTTAGACTGAGTAGTTCCTGACTGTTTTATTAATGACTGGCAAAAAAACCTACAAAAATGAAATTGATTTTAGAACAAGAATGCTATAACATCCTTTGACTTTCGTTACATTTTCATTACAATGCTCTGGAACTGAAAAGTGTTTGTAGTCTGCTGCAAAAATATTTTTGGAAATTATTTTAGCCTACTTAGACTAACAGAATATTTAAATTATTCAAAGAAACACTAGTGAGATTGAGAATAAAATGAAAAATTCAGAAAGAAAGCATGCATGCACTTAAGCTCCTTTTGTTGAAAGTGATACAGTACACAGACAGTTCCAGACCATGATGCTTGGATCGCTCATTTTTCGGTGAATTTATAAACACTGAATGTCTTTATCTGTAGCAAAAGCTAAAACAAACGTCCTTTGTCAGGCAGTACATTTAACATCCCATATCATGTTAGAGCTGCGTATAAGTTGAATTCTCAGAGTGCACTGAAGCCTTAGCCAGTAATGAAGAGTTGCCGACGTCTGTATCTGTAAGAAAGTGCACAGAAAATCAGAATGAAAACACAAACAACTTCATTTACATTACATTCACGGATTTGGCAGACGCTTTTATCCAAACCATTACAAGATATCAGGGATGCATAACGATTACTCACAATTAATTAATAGCAGAATAAAAGTTTTGGTTTATATCATGTGTGAACTGTGTATAATAATTATGTATATACAAATATGCACAAGCATATATATTTTTCTTACAATTATACATTTATATATATAGTATTTATATTTATATATATAATATAAATTATACTTAAATATACAAATGTATATACATGTAAACATTTCCTAAATATATACATACATGTGAGTGCATTTATCTGTACAAAGTTATTATATGCATTTCACACACATATATGATGTAAACAAAAACTTTTATTTTGCTATAGATTAATCACGATTGAAGGTAGGGTATGGGATTTGATCTAACATTTTTTTTAGTTATGCTGGTTAAAAGTCTCCTCACATCCTCCTGATAGCAATCACTATGTTAAGTTGTTTAAATGTATTTGTAGAAATGTATGTCATCTGTGAAAGGCGTAGGGCCAAAAAATGTTCGACGAATCATAGATCTCGGTCCGAACGGATGTTGCCTTTTTTGTCCCTCATTCGTAAGTGTAATTTGAATGCCACCGTGCCGCTTGTTCACGCAGACAACATACAACATTGCCGCATTCACGTGCGCTCACCTCCTGTCTGTAAACAGAGGGAGAATGGCAAACTTTTCAGCCTGCACAGGAGCCACAAAATGAAAGACATCTTTTAAAACAACAACAGCAAAAACTCAAATTAACATCGGTAACTTTACTGCTTTACCACGAGATGCAAACAGCTGCAGGAGGCAAAAGGTCTGAAAGGGTCGTTGCACTGTTTATTTTGGTAAGGTAGGTACGCGATATGTTTGTATTGAGATGGATTCAGATATTCTACTTTGATGAAACATTGTGTTGCTTTTGAAATTTGTGTTCATTTACAGATTAGCCTAACGATATACATAGGTGTGATTGGCGAAGGACAAAAAAGCAGGAAAATATACGGCACACCTACCATGATGTGGCTACATACATATGCACGCATACACGCACATACACATATAGATAAAATGAAATACAGTTGAAATATAATTTGGCCTCGAAATTGATCGATCTGAATGGCGAATCGTCAATCTGCGTGGGCAAGTGCCACCCTGACCATTATATAGCCTTGCCACTGCATCAGACTGAACAAAATCATTTTGTGCATTTAAAGGTAAATATATCAATGTGGTGCATTTTGAGAGTAAAAATAAGTGACTACATCTATGAGGATTTTTATGTTCTTGTAAACAAATTTGTGCCCTTTTAGTAAAATCTTTGGTTGCATATTGTAATAATAATAGGGCACACAAACCATATACACAACTTGATAAATGAGATTCGCCATTGGTCAAAACATGTTTAATGTTTATAGAATAATTAGTGGGGGCATTTAATACAGATTAATTATTGATTACAACATTTGAGCGCTGAATTTAAAGTGGATACTGTAACATTTAAGTTACTTAATTCAAATGATGTTGTGACTTTCTGGAAAGGCAATCAAGTGCATTTGTCTTTTGTATAGTTCTTTTGGCAAAGCATCCAACAGTAAAGAGCTTCGCATTTCACAAACCAGATCCACGAATGTTTGTGTTTGTCATTATATTATTCTGTAATCGCAAGCGTTACTGCCAGATTCACCAACCATTAAGAGAAGCAAACGTACGTGTGTGTTCGCCAGGATGACGTTTGATTTGATTTGCGTATATGCATGCGTTAACGTATGTGATTACAGAATAATATAATGCAAGCAAACTTTTTGACAAAAAAAGCAACTTTATATTGATATCGCGAGACAGCATTTCACCTCGATGAGAAATCTGATATTTACATTACTGGCATAGCCTGATTTGAAACGGACAGTTTTGTCAAAGCAGCAAACACCTGGCAGGTTCTCTTAAATTCTTACTAAAATGCTGTTTGTCTCTGCCTAATCCTTCTATCCATGCCCAGCACCACTGATTTAAGTAATTTATCAATTAGGTCGTCTGCTTCATATACTTACTCTTCATCCTGCTGACAAAGTTAACTTATTATGACTTCTCCGCGGCCGCGCGGCATCTGCAGCTGGATCTCAGCCACACCTCAAAGACCCCTCCCTATTCTACTTCTTATTGGCTGGTTTGTTAGTTTGGTTGAGAGTGAAATATGTGTTCCTCTCATATTATTTGTAGGCGAACACATGATTTTTTTTATTCGCAGCCACTACCACACGCCGGAGATCCGACTGCAAGCTTAGTGAGCTCTGCTTTGAATGAAGTTCCATCGTGACAAATAAATAAGACTACTTGCGGAGTGATATGCGGTCATTTATAACGGTGCCTTATACACACACACACACACTCAAAAAATGGATTTGCATGATTCACGAAAGCCTCATTTTCAGGTCGGAAAAGCCGGAATTCCGGATTTATCCGGAAGAATCACACCCCTGGATATAGTTACTACGTCTACACAACCGAAAGTGTGCTTTAACTAATTCTGAGTTGTTTATGTTGGTTATTTTGGTAATGTTATTCACTTTGTACTGCAAAGTTTTATCACTGGTGAATGAGACATGAGATGTGACCATCTGATCTGTGCCTGTTGATGTGTTTTGAAAGAGGTGTGACTTTGGATGGCGATTTGAATGGAGGGTGGTATCGTGATTTTATTGCTAGTCGGCTACCATTAACATTTTTCAAAATTAGATACCCTGCCTTTAATCGTTATGCATCCCTACAAGGTATACATTTTTTGTAATTCAGCTTGTTCAGAAGTGTAAGAGAGAAGACAACAACCCCAATATGTTTTTAAAAGACTATGGCTGAGTCCAAAACCGCCTACTTCCATACTATATAATAGGCAAAAAGCAGTAGGTAAGGCAAGTAGTACAGTATGTATGAATTCATAGTATTAAAAAAAAAACAGTAGGCAAAAAGTACCCGAATGACCTTTAACTTCCGGCAAGATCCTGAAGTGTTCAACCTATGGACACAGCCTATGACATTCTTATTCCCAATAAATATATGACTGAAAAGCCCTACCAGGGTCATTGTTCACTTTGCCCCCAGGGTTCTTGTGCTGGCCCTCAATGTGAGCGGTCATCTCCCCCCGGTCTTGGGCACAGTATCCACATTGTAGGCAAGTGTATCGGCCTCTAGTGTGTTCCCACAAAATGCGACAGTTGATGGACTGACCTGGCAGGTTAAAATTCAAGGGTGAGTAAGTAAAAATACCTCACTACATACCAAATACAAGATTAATAGATCAGTTTATGTTCATGATTATTTACAGAGATGGTTCACAGACAAATAAACAGACAACACGCAACAAAAACATTTCAGCAGAAAAGGCAGCAGATAAATGCATGACTGATGCAAGATGAAAAATAATCCAAATCAACACTGACATCTGCTTGTATACCCAAAAATGAATTGTTCAAACAGTGAAGTAACTCAGTTTAGGCAGATAAACACGGACACAAAGTTGCAGTCAAGATCTCCACACTCAATAAATTAGGATCCAGCACTATTTCTTGCCAGAAATGACCACCAGAATGCTGATGGGAAACACACTCTCTGATGTCTTATTTCATTTGTTTGTGCACCCCCTGTATTAGATCGGCAAAACGATTAATCATGATTAATCTATAGCAGAATAAAAGTTTTTATATAAAAATATATATTTTTCTAAAAATTATACATGCATGTGTGCATATTTAAATATATATACATAATTATTATACACAGTAAACAAAAACTTTTATTCTTCTATAGAATAATCGTGATTAATCGTGATGCATCTCTACCCTGTATGTATGCATAAAATATCAAATGGGAGTAGACTGAGTTGCACAGCTGCATGGTTCAACTAGATGGTACACCCAGGGAAACACTGAGCCCGGTTAGAGGAGGGATGGGGAGAAGGATTAGCACCTAAAGCATTTGAAGGAAGATCTGATTTTTGTGCCTCACCTGGACTTCATCTCTATTTAAACTCTGACTGCTTGGAGAGTTCCATCTGTGCAATTGGGGCCTGGGTGGGTCTGGCAGAACAGTGCAACATGACAAAACAGTTCACTCAAAGAGGCCAAGGCTTAGGCACCCCCCAAATGATTTATAAATTCACTTTCAAAGGAACTCAGATAAGTTGAGTAAACTGTAAAATACACAAGTGAATAGAGTCTAAAATGTAAGATGATTTGAGGAACATTGTGATTTAAGACATCTTTCCTCACTTACAGAGGAAAGCTTTATAAGATCCATTCACCTTGGTTCTTCCTCCAAACCGCATTTGATCCTGGAGATGATGGCAGTAATAGTGAAGAGGACAGAATGGGAGGACCAGACCTGGGAGAACGCTGCTGCTGATGGCCCGAATCTGATAGATAGGCTGGATTAACCGGAGACAGAGTTGGTGGAAGGGAATTGTAGGTCATTTCGGATTCAGAGGGAGGATTTTCGGTTGAAGCAGGGTTAAGAGTAGAAAGGAGCAAAGGCGCAGGGTTTGTGAGCGAATCGTTTTCTGGAGACTGCTGGGTCACTGGTATGTTTGCTGGGGGTTGTGTGAGCAAAGTGGGCATAGACTCCATATCTTCCAAATCATTTGTGGCCAAGAACGATCCAGACGTCTCCATGTCACTAGAGGTGAGTGGAACACCAGCGGGATCTGCATCAGGTGCTGTTCCAGTCTCTATCTTTGCAGCCTTGTTCTTTGCAACTTTAGCACAGGTTTGCAGGTGTTTGAGAAGGGTGCGGTATGAGCGTAGTTTGGCCCTACAACTCTCACACCTAAAAGACAAAAAAATACTTTGAAATACTTGCACGTGTACTTTTAATGTAAAAATAAATCACTAAGAAAGAAAACATAGAAAACTATTTCAGTGATAAAAACAAAACAAAAAAATTCACACATTTAATTTAATAAATGGCATGAATGGTTTTCCTCACCAACAAAGCAAACTGAAGAAACTTACAAGAAAAAATTATTTGGCTTGTAATGATGCCTCATATGTTCCATGAGCTGCTGCATGTTGCTGAATGACCCATCACATCCAATCTGAGAGCACAGGAAAACTTTCCCTAGAGAACAAAGAGACACCACATTTTTGGCCCGACACTTTATATGACTTTTGTAAGGATGTTCTCAAAGATTAATATTTCATAAAATAAAATATGAATATAATATAATATAAAATTTCATACATAGTATTTTCTTAATCTGCACCCTTCT
The DNA here is from genome assembly GCF_030506205.2 of Paramisgurnus dabryanus. NCBI lineage: Eukaryota > Metazoa > Chordata > Actinopteri > Cypriniformes > Cobitidae > Paramisgurnus > Paramisgurnus dabryanus. The sequence goes on along the minus strand of NC_133342.1, from coordinate 23,286,434 downwards.
ATGGTAGATCAAAAATGACTAAAATAAAGATGTTTATATAGTGAGATGGATTCAAATGAGAATACCAGTTAGAGATTGGGCAGTGTTTTTATTATGATGGTCCTGAAGATGGTTATTCAGTGCTTCTGGACTGTTGTAGGTCCTCTTGCACCCATAAAATGAACAGGACATCTGACAGCCTAAAGTGGAACATGCAATGTTGATTATTGAAGCAAGTATAGCATCAATGGTTAAATTTGACCAGGAATTATTTACTAACATACCCTCCATTGTGATTGCTTAGAGTTGAGGTCCTTAAGTTTAAAAATTCCAACCCAGACCTGTACACATAAATTATAATTGCACTAGTTAAGTAAGTCATAGCACATACAGGCACATCTACACTTTTAATGAATAGGCTAGCATGTAGTTCGTTCTAATGTTTGGTGTGCAAAGAGCAAAAACACAGTTGGCGTCAAAGCAAACAGCAGATATAAAAAAGAGCAAGCGAGTGACGTTACTGATAAAACCAAAAGGACAATATTTGTAAACAATATGAAACGTGCGTAAGTAGCCACGCGCAATTCAGACGCACGAGCTAGCAAGCAGACAGCAACAAAAACATTACAGTGATAGCTTTCAAATTATGAGCAAGCAACACATGTATGGTACATTATAACCTGACTTACTGTGTATAAATTCCTTGACGTTTTCTTGTAAGTTCCTTTTCCTCTTCTTAGACATTAATTCATCAAAATAATCATCCTGCTTAATCTGGTTTCGGTTTCCACCCTAGCTACGTGCGGTACATGTCTATCTAAATATCGCGAGAATACGTGTTCTCGTTGTCCATCATATGGTTTTGGATTATTATTGACAAACATTTGAGATTGTTTCTTTTTTTCTACATCATTTTTTTATTGTTTATTCTTTTTCATATTTGTTTTTCAAATTGTTACACATATCTTAATATGAAATCATTGTTATGTTTATTTATTATAATGTGCCTGTTACTGGTAATAACAAAAGCATTTAACTATGTGTATTTTTACAAATATGTGTAGATGTGTAATAACTCGCGATAAATGAAAATAGCTTTTTTATTTGGGTTGGGTATCCTTCAATTTAATTGTGATCATGAATAGCATAACATCATTTATGCTACATATAAATAGATAATGGAGAAAATTGGTTCATTACCCGTCAAAGTATCCTTTTCGACAGAAAAAACAAAATTTTTGTATGTGGGGTGGCTATGGGCTCTCTATAAAGTATCTCACAAGGTTTATCACAAAAACACTAAATTTATAATTATAATCCAGTGTTTCCGACTCAACGACATAAGTTTTTTATGTAACATTTTATTTTCACTGTCATTTTATTTAATTTCAGAATCTAGAAAAATTTAATTATATTTGATACACAGCAGAGTAATTAATGTCAAACACATCAATCTCTTCACTGTCCAGAAGATGGGGCTGTAACCACCCGTCCTGCTTTGTTCACAATAAATTACGTTATCTTCATTCCCCGCCCATGTAATTGAAATATCCAATAGTCCTTTAAAGTTGTTAATTCTTCGTTCAAATCAATGATTTTGATTGGTGGTGCAGTACTTAGTGGGCGGAGCGATGTATAAGAAGTTATATATTTGTTGTGCGCTGCTAAATTAGTCTACAATTGACAAACGTTTAGTTGCAACTTTTTTGACGGTGAGTTGGAGCAACGGCGTAAACGCTGGCGCCTCACGGTTAATACGTGGTAAGAATTAAACCCATTTCTTTATATATTATACAACGACACGGTGAACTTTTTTGACCAAACCAACTTCGTGCAACTTGACCACAAAAACGTTACATGCAGCGCAGAAAGCTTGTAAACTTAAACTAAGTAGAGACACAAATGTGTTTTGCTAGTTAATTAACTTGGATGTCTTTGTCTATGTCTTTAGGAATGTCGCATCAAAATATAAAAAAAATCTGTGAATGAGAATGAAACGCCTATTTCATGTGATCTTTGTTTTTTTTAAGAAAGAAATAGTCCAGACCATACTGATGCTCTGTTTGTTTTTCTGTGTATGCAGGAGTTTTCTCTTGCACGACCACCTTGAGGTAATCAGTAACTGGATCGACTCGAGCTGAATGTCAGTATCTGATCATTTCTAAACATGGTGCAAAACAAGATCACGGAGATCAAAGGATTCCATCGCTCTTTCAAGGTCTGTAACAAATAAGGAGCTTTTGTTATCCTGATTTATCCTGATTTACTATTTCCTGTAGTGATGATAAAATATGGCTTAAATGCACTGTAAGTCACTTTGGATAAAAGCATCTGCCAAATGTTTCGTCTGCATCTTGTGACCTGTATAAATAAAGACGTCTACTATAATTTGACACCTGTCTTCCTTTTCCCTTACACAGGGTCGAAACCCTTTCATGACTCATGAATTTACAGAATCGGAATCCCATCTTGACTCATCCTTAAAGTTTGACTGCCCACCAAGACCAGGTTTGACACATTTGTACTGTTATCATCAAACTCAAAGGTTTACATAGGCGTGGCTAAAGTTATTTTGATGAGGATATCACTTATCTCTCGTTCCTAGGCAAAGTTCATAGCAGATTAGAGTGATTGATTGATTTGCCACAGTTTGTTTATCTTAAGCGTTTGAATAAAAACTGTTCAGTGAATCTCTTCCCACCCCCTATGTTTTTGAAGACGTTCAATCGAGCCAGCCAATCGACATCCCGGATGCTAAGAAGAGAAACAAGAAGAAGAAAAGGTGCAGAGCCACTGACAGTTTCTCTGGACGTTTTGAAGGCAAGCGCCATTCAGTTGATTTCTTATACTCCTTACCCTTGAGTTGACTTTTACTGTATGACTTTTTCTCCTTTATCTTACAGATGTTTACAAATTGCAAAATGAGGTTCTTGGGGAAGGGGCTTATGCTGTCGTACAGTCCTGCATAAATCTGATTACCAATAAAGAATATGCAGTTAAGGCAAGTATCAGCTGTACAACCAGCACAGACTACATGATTAATAGTCTCAATGTTTGTACACTGTGTGCATTTAAAGGTGACGTTTGTGTAAATTTGTGCGTGTTTATTTAGAGACAACTACACTATGTGGCATACGTAGGCTGATATTCCCTTAAAATGTTAACAGTGTGCATGGTACTGTGGTTTAATCAAAGCATTGCATTGTTTGTTTACAAATTCTGGCCAATCATAATTACATGAGGTCAAGTGATGGTGGGAGTTTGGGGCTACGTGTGTGGTTTTTTTTTTAAGATACGGGAGAAAGCAATCATTGTTTAACATGATTTGATTGATTGATTGATTTTGTTACGATCATTTTTTTTTTGTTCTATTTGTTGATGATGATGATGATGATGCACAAGTCACACACTACACTTTTAAACTCCCATTACAAAACAAGCTGTTAACCTAGCCTAGTGCTGTCTTAAAAGATGTATGCTTGGAAACATCTTTCACCGAGCCAAACCAAATGTAGTCTTAGTTTTTAGACTTTTTAAATGAACCCCAAACAATCTTTTTAGTTTTATTCTATACAATTAAAAACTATTTCTCACCATGAACATAGCCATAGAAGCTGACATGGTGTTAATAAGAGAAGAGAAGAAAAAAATGCATGCTTAAAGAACACAATAAGATCTGTTTGTTGACCATGGAAACATGCTTTAAATCTTGGCTTTGTTGTTCATTACATAATGTAAGGATAGGGTTTGTGCTGTGACAGATGGCTCTGTATGAATGTTTCAGCTCTAGAAAAAAGAAAACATTGAAGCGGTATGGTCTCTTATAGTATCTATTTGACCAACAGATGGAAAAGCTTACTCACGTTTTTCACTTGGATATAAAAGTAAAGCCTGATGGTCACGTGGTCTAAAATGTTCTTTGGTGAGCAAGCAGTGGCATGTCTTCTGTGTACTGATCTCCTACATGTATTGTGTGTTGGATTAACCACAAAGACACCAATGCTAAGGACACACAAATTCAAGCTGAATACTGCAAGACATTACTAAGAGTTTTCCCACTCATCCCTTCAAAACCAAATGTGTATTTACAGGGGTGTCACCAGGAAGCAAAACTGATTCTTTGTGTTCTGACCTTGTATTGCCTTGACACTCTTTGTCCATCCTTGGATTTTCATAGTGATGTTTCACTTCTGTACAGATAATTGAGAAGAGGCCGGGGCACAGTCGCAGCCGTGTCTTCAGGGAGGTAGAAATGCTCTATCAGTGCCAGGGTCACAGGCAAGTCCAATGGCAACTATGGTTCGGTTTCAAAACCTGATGAGCTGCCACCAGAAGTGTCAATTTATGGCATGTTAAGCACACTTGTTACATTAACTTACCCAACTTTTACAACACATTTGTGACCCTGGACCACAAAACCATCAGGGTAATTTTTTTTAAATCTTCACTGTTAACGCGGTAATGACGTTGTTGACTAAATTAGGAAAATTGTAAGCTTTTACATACCAAAAACTTGAATGGAAAATCCCCTAGGAATGGGTTTTGCAAAGTTTGTTGTTGAGTTTCTGGCCAATCATGATTTTGCGAGATTTAATATGCAGTAGGAAATTTATCTTCATGGAACATGATCTTTACATGATATATAATGATTTTGGCATAAAATCGATAATTTTGACCCATGCAATGTTTTTTTTGCTTTTTCTAAAATATACCTGCGCGACTTACGACTGGTTTTGTGGTCTAAAGTCTCATTTAATATGTTGCCTCCTAAAATAACCTGCTTTGGTCAAATTTTAAAGCAGCATCTTGTGTCTTTTGGGAAGAATGCACTTGCAATATCCATAATAAAAATAAGCCCAAGGTGGCTCTTCCATGCGCACTTCAAGAGATGTGCACTTTTATTAAATGCAAATTTCTGTGTTGCTGCCTACATGGAGAATTCAAAGTTTGTGACTTATCAGGTTCCAAGTTATATTGGCAATAGACAATAAGGCAGTTCACTAAGCTTTGGAACAGACCCTACATCTGAATGCATACGAATCCTTTAAAACACTTTGTTAAGATGTGTAATATTAAAACTTTGTCTTTTCACAGAAATATTTTGGAACTGGTGGAATACTTTGAAGAAGAAGACAAATTTTACTTGGTCTTCGAGAAATTGAGAGGCGGTACGTTTACAAAAGTTTGGTATAAATTTCTTTTTAAGGGTCATCTTTATGCATCCGTTTCTCTTTTGTTTAGGTTCTATCTTGACGCACATACACAGAAGGCAACACTTTAATGAACAAGAAGCTAGCATAGTGGTGCAGGACATCGCCAGTGCCCTAGACTTCCTACACAACAAAGGTTGGGACATTGTGTGTTGATTGTCAAGTACTCTTAATGTTACAAATATAGGTGATTTTACCATTATGTTTTTCTTATAGGGATGGCACATCGAGACCTTAAGCCAGAGAACATCCTCTGTGAACACAGTGACAGGGTGAGTCTCTCTCTCTACATGAGACAACTCTGAAGAAAACGCATGCACTGCATTTCTGACCAGATTTTTTTAGAGGTTGGGTACAGTCATATTCATTTGTTTTTTTTCTTGTGGTGTTAAAGTTGGCCCAGTCATCTGTGTAGGATTACTGAACATCCATCCTTTTCAGTGGAACTTCTTAATGACCCTGTACCTTTCTATAGATTTCACCAGTGAAGATCTGTGATTTTGACTTGGGAAGTGGGATCAAATTGAACAGCGACAGTTCACCCATCTCCACCCCGGAGCTCTTGACTCCTGTAAGTAACTTTTTTTTATTTCTGGGAGGTGCAAAGATGATCCAGTTTGTCGTAAATGTATTCCAAGGGACATTTGTGGTGGTTGTGGTCTTGCATAGAGTAGCTAGGAGTGACTAGTGTTTATCTACGCTGTTGTCCTGAAATCTGAAGCAAAACAAGAACTGTAGTGATAAAGGTTATTAAGAGTTACAGTCATGGTTAATAAATCTCACCTAAATGAGATAAGTGAGGGATTCGAGATCTGTTTTGACGCAGTTTATTATAGGTGGTAGAATTGTGTCATGATAAAAGCACACAGTGTACGGTTTTGTGTAGAGTTGCACGGTTATCAGTTAGGAACATGCAAAGGCCTTTTAATGTGAATTCCTTTAACATCAAGAACATGAAAAAAACCTTACATAAAAAAATACCCTTGCTTCCCTCACCACACCCTGGAGTTTTCCGACGCTGTTGAAGCACTCAGACATGATTACAAGATGCTTGTGGTTTTGTACACATTTATTTTTTTCCCTGACGATGTCTACAGAGTTTCTACTATAGAGTAATAGTTTCTCCTATAGAAGCTGTTAGAGGCATTTTAGATACAGTTTTAGTTACTAGATCTGTACGTCTCACAAGCAAGGATGAGGGGGAGATTCATCTTATAGAGGTGGTTTCCTGGACAGGGCTTATCCTAGTCCCAGACTAAAATGCATGTTTGGGTTGCCTTAATTTAAAAACACCTTGCACTGAGACATCTTAACATATAGTCAGTGCCATTGTTTTATCTCAAGATGCACATCTGTATTGTTTTTTTTTGTAAGGTTTGTTTGTAAAAACTACTTAACTGTTCTAATACAAGAAAGGCCTTGTCCTTTAATCTAAACCCTGTCCGGGAAACTACCCCATGATTTTTTATGGCCTTGAATATTTTTAAAGTCAGCCTGCTATCTGTAATTTTTGAAGAAGATACAATCAAACAAAATGAATAACTAGATGGGTTCAATACACCCAAGCTATTGTACATAGTCAGACACAAAATAGACTTAAAGGGGACATTTAACAAGACATTTATAAAATGTCAAATCAATTTTTGGTGTCCCCAGAGTACATATGTGAAGTTTTAGCTCAAAATACCTCATAGATAATTTATTATAACATGTTAAAATTGCCACTTTGTAGATGTGAGCAAAAATGTCCCATTTTGGGTGTGTCCTTTAAAATGCAAATGAGCTGATCTCTGCACTAAATGGTAGTGCTGTGGTTGGTTAGTGCAGATCAAGGGGCGGTATTATCCCCCTCTGACATCACAAGGGGAGCCAAATTTCAATGATCTATGTTGCTTGCAGAGAATGGTTTACCAAAACTAAGTTACATGGTTGATCTTTTTCACATTTTCTAAGTTGATAGAAGCACTGAGGACCCAATTATAGCACTTAAACAAGGAAAAAGTCAGATGTCCTCTTGTAATGTAATATAAACAGTAGGTCAACTTAAATGTATAATATGTAATACTGTATATGTTAGGGATAATTGACAATGGGCCGTTGAATTATTCGAAAATAATGCACACCCAAGAGGGTAATGTGGCACGATGCAAAGCGGAGTCACATCAGTTATCACAGGCATTGCTCTGGTCAAATTTGTCAAAATTGTTAAATTTAAAGGGACACTTCACCCATTTGCATTAAACTTTGTATAGTTAGAACCCCAGTCATGTTTTTGAATGGTCATTCATCATTTCCTCAGTTGCCGCTGAGACAGGAGAAATACAGATTTCAGTGTTGCACATCCTTCTTTCAATGATGTAAAAATCATCATTTTGCATCATTGAAAGAAGGAAGTCCAATATCTTTGTTGAGGGAGTGAGACTACAAACACCCCTTTTCTCGGTCAAATAGGCACCAAATTCTAAATGTATGTTACATTTCGACTACAAATATGACACGCTTTCAATAAAGATTAATGTTTCTACGGGTGAAATGCTCCTTTAAGACATTTGACAGGTCAGGTGTGCGTTAATTGAAAAATAATGCATAGCTGTGGAACATTTCTCAACCAATCAAAATAAAGCATTTAACAGTCCCATGGTATAAATATACAATACAGGAAAACTAAGATTTTTGATGCACACACAGCTGTGCATGAAGAGTCCAAACATTTTGCAGCACACCTTTTGATGCAAGGAAAATTCTGCACATAATTTTGTCCTGTGATAGATTTCCCCTTAACACTTTTACAGTATCTAGTAATTTTCCCCACAACTATGGTTTTACTAACAGGAACTGTGAACAAGGAAATTCCCTGGTTTGCCATAGTCCTCGCTTGCTATGATAACATTGTGGCTGTCCCACAAACTGCATGTGTCCAGATGGTTTGCAAATGCAATGTCAGTGTCCACTTCCAGTGGCTGAGGTCACTGAAAAAACACTACTAAAGTTTCCCATTACTCTTAAGAGATGACCTGTTTAATGTGGTGGACATTAAAACATTCCCACTTTGGTTTCCGCTCTGTTACGCTCTTGTGCCAAGCAAATCATTTGCAAAGACTAACCCAGTTACATGTCTAAACTTGAAGAACCGGATGTTGGTTTGAGGCTGATCATGACTGACATTTTCTCCCACACAGAGAGGAGTGTTATGTAAAAAGAGTGTGCAGTCCTCCCCATTTGTCATTTGACTGCCTCTGTGTTTATTGAATTACTGAGTGCTATGTTCCTGTATCATACTGCCATGGGACAGATGGTTGCATCAGTCTGCATACAGCGCTGAATGGGGTTCAAGTGTCTTTCCACAACCAGGTTATCTTTTATAAGCTTAGAATAGTTCTTATACACTTTACCTGATTACAAGGGTGTTACGTCAGTAACTCTGCTATTTCTACGTGTTGGTAAATAACTTCCTTGCTGCATTTCACCACAGCACTTAGATATCACATTTCTTTGAAATTGACACCCCTTTAATTGACACCTAACCCTAACAACTTGTTTACAGGGCCCAGGTTGTTCTCAGGAACACTGAGCTTATTTGCAAGGTTAACGTCTAGGCCATAGACCTGTCAGGGATGGATGAACTGATTTCAAACTGATTTCTGTGAAATTTTTTTTTTTATCATTCAAGGACTCACACCCTTCCACAGAAAAACATTGTGCAGTGCCTTTTGATATTCCCATCTTTAGTAATCCATTTGAGACTCATACAGTAGTTCTGTAACAACCGTTTACCCGACTGCTTTAGGGTTGCACGACCGACCATTAAACATAAACCTGTCTGCCTGCGGCCACTGGCCTGCTACACTGCTAGCCTCCAGTTTCCTCTTATGGTAGGTTTAATAATGCATTGTTCAATGTGGAGTTTTGCATGTGTTATGTAACACAGTCAGGCAGGGATGGTGCTTGTTTATCACCAACCGGTTTAGAGCAGCTTAAATCCTTTTTTCTGAGCAGCAACCTTTTGGCCTAGTTTCCATGTGACGCAGTACAGGCCGTAGGCCCTGCTGGAACATTTGTCCGCTGATGCGTTCAAGCCTGAATCGGATCAGTCCATCCCAGCTTAACGGAGAACAATGAACTTGATAATGCAGCAGATGAAAACAAATGAGAGGCCAGGCAGAGGGAGTGGAGGTCGGGTGTGCCCTAGCTTGATGTTGTCTACCCCATCCTTAACTTTGAGATTAAGTTGCTTTTGATTGGGCCACCATACATGTTGTAAACATGATGCAGTAAACATGATTTGAAACCAGAACTTGATGCTAAATTGTACCCTACTTTACTTAGGATGTCTAAACTATATCCTCACAGACATGCAAAGATAATGACTCTAGTGGTTGTTTTTTGTTTCAACAGTGTGGTTCAGCTGAATATATGGCTCCTGAGGTGGTAGAGGCCTTCAATGAAGAAGCTAGTATCTACGACAAGCGATGTGACTTGTGGAGCCTTGGTGTCATCCTTTATATCATGCTGAGTGGATATCCGCCCTTTGTGGGTCACTGTGGAACAGACTGCGGTTGGGACTGGGGAGAGCCTTGCCAAGCATGTCAGGTACACACCACTAGTCCCATCAAATGCGAGATATGATGCATGTAGTTCACTGGGAGAGTTTGATGAAAGTCATCTCCAATTATCAACATATGTCCACAGAGTATGCTATTTGAAAGTATTCAAGAAGGTAAATACGAGTTTCCAGAAAAGGACTGGGCACGTATCTCACCTGCAGCCAAAGACCTCATCTCCAAACTGTTGGTGCGGGATGCCAAAGACCGCCTCAGTGCAGCTCAAGTGCTGCAGCACCCATGGGTCAATGGGGTAGGTCTATTGTCCTCCCTTTCTAGCGGGTTACAGACAGTTAATTGGTTTGCACTGTGACTATTTCTAATGCACCTCTTGGCTAACTAGTGACCCTGGAATATAAAGCAGCTAAATTTTTTAAGCTTTGTTGGAGAAGGGTTATAAATCTCAGTATTTTCAGCAGCACAAACGCACTCCTATAGGCCGCACTTTATGTTAGGGGTTGTGCACACAAAAACTTTTAAATGCAGCTGAAAACGCCTGGAGGACACCAATTGCAGCTGTTTTTTTAGCTGAATACTAGCTTTCTTGAGCCGAGTGCTTTGGTAGCTGTGATACTTGAGCTGTGAGCCGGTTGGTTGTTTTGATACTTGTCCCGCCCCTCCACTGTGATTGGACGGCCATGTGAGAACTGACATTGACGAGTGGAGCTTTTCACCCAAAGTTGAATCTCTTTCAACTCTCGACTCTCAGTGCCGAAAAAAAACGCTAGCTGCTGGCTTATTTAAAAAAAAACTGATTTTCCATCAATTGAAAACATGTGCCGGCCGCGGGTGTAAAAGCTTTGGTGTGCACGCCCCCTTATGGTTGTCAAACATGTAATATGTATGCGCATAACGTCACAGTTTTTACAGATTTGTGCATTTGTTGTTTACACGAGCAATAGCGCTGTCGTTTTCAGAAACTGAAACAAACAGGATGAAGTCCGTAATAAATTGTCTTTTTTTACAGATGAACTGTGTAAACAATTTTATTGACTAATTTCTCTTCTATTCCTTTTACCTTAGTGTGCACCCAATACTGTGTCTGCATCCATACTACATCAGAGGTGGGCATGGTCCCTTTTAATTCTTCATCTTATTATACATAAGACCTTAAGCAACTAATTCTTACTTGAAGAATTCTTACTTGTGGCTTGTGTTGGCTTTCATCATCTTGACACCTTTAATGTCTTCTTTCCAGGGGCGGCCGTGCTCAAGACCTGACGTTCTTTGCCGGTCAGGCTGTTGCCATGAACCGTCAACTGTCTGAGAGGGAAGAAAGTGAGGAACAGCTGCAGCTAGAGAAGAAGCTCTCCTCCCCCTGTCTCCTTTCCAGCAGCTCCATGATGATGTCTCCTTCCTCCAGGTCCAAGCTGGCCCTCCGCAGGAGAACTGCAGGGAGCCAGCACAGAGGGCCGGTGTGCGCAGCCGATCTCCGCCAGCTCCTTGCCCCTCTTGTTATCGTGGGCGATTGTGCCTGACCTCTGCTGTGCTCTTTGACCTCGGATATGCCTTCAAGGCCTCTGTGGGAATTTTTAGCTAGACCTCTCTATCCGCTCAGTTTTGTGGATCGTAAGCTCTTGTGGGAGGAACTCTCATATTTGTAGCACTTAAGGCGCATGAGCCTAAAAGGTCCCCTGCGGGCATAGTTTTGGTTTGGGTAACGGCTGCCGTGGCTGCAAATAGGTAATTGTTCATGTCTGAGAATTCCAGGATTCTGCTGATGTAACATTCCCAAACTAAATTTAAGAAACCAAAGGACTTCAAGTTGAGCTGCTTTTCATCTGTTTAAAGCTGTATTTGATTTTTAATAATTTCTTATAAGCTTTAGTAAACCGATACCCAGCAACAATATCATTTGTACTTATGCAGAAGTCATTTGTTGTTTGACTTATTACTTTTTTAGTCCATCCAAAAATCCAGCTGTTGATTGAGGGGTAGCAGCAACTGAAAGAGATTTCTTAAATAATCCAAAGCAGAAATTGCAGCCATTACATGTGGGGTTATGAGTGTGCTGAATTTACTTGCTATTTAACAATCTCAGCCACTTACTGTATGTGTTACTGTAATTTGTTCTCCCAAAGAAATGTCAGCTACATCTGTGCTGTTTTCAGCAGAAACTCAGGATATGTCCCTGATTTGGGAACCAAAGCTAATTTTTTTAAAGGTGGATTAGCGTGCTAAAAAGCTCTTAATATTTCATACTCCGTTTCATATTCAATTTTGTTCCAGCACCAGGATTAATCTTTATCCGAGAGACTGAGCAGTGTTGTGTAACTTCTGTATAAAGCCTCTCAGGAAAAACGGAATTGGTTGCACAATTTCTTTTATTTCTTCCCGTTTGTCTTATTTTTTTTTTTTTTTGGTCTCCTATGAAGTTGGGGTTTTTTGAGGAACTGACAAAGGTCAATTCTGCAGCAAATTCTGAGAAATTCTCTACCATTTTGGATTTTCAACTTTTTTTTATTTTCACCATTCAGCTGGTCATTGTGAACACGCATATGCAACTTGTGTTTGTGTGCTCTGTCAATGACTTCAATAGGTGAAATCTACAAATATATGAGAACCTCTATAGAGACAACAATGTGCCATGCTGCTGCATTATTTTCAATGCCCCCTTCTTTTTTTGTTTTTTTTTCTGTCTTGTGTTGCAAAGGGAGATTTTCATCTACCTTTTTAAGTTTGTTTTAGGTTATTGTAGTACGAAAAATAGGGTGTGAATGTTGAATTTTTTTTTATTTTTTGGGGTCTTCAAAGAGTTGGGATGCACAAAACCAAATGCTCAGTTTCTTCAAAAATGCTTTTTGTTTCTTTTCAAGGTGTCGTTCCAAAAATGTTCTTTGTTGTAAACACTTTCATGTTTGATTAAACCTCAACAACAGGAGCAAAACTAAGGCCCATTTTTGTGGCCTACTATTACTGCAGGACATCAATGCGTTGTTTTTTATGTATGCATGTTTGTCGTTTAAATTTCTGGAAATACAGTTGATTCCTTGTTGTTTTGGTGGAAACCACCTTGAAAGAGACTATTTTGAATATGCTGAGCTTGATCGTTCTGAGACCTTGTTCCTTTTTTCTTTTTTGGTTTTTCATAGAACGTTCTGAACCCTCGCTGCATGAGAATGCTTGGGCTACATTCATTTTGAAGGACCAATAGTTGTGGTGGCCTTGTTTTCTTATGCTTTTTTTACACCCAGGGAGGTCAAAAAGATTACAACAAAAGTGGAAACTCAGGGGACAGTTTTTATCTGAGATGACAAAAATATTACAAAGTTGATTTTAGTGGTTGTGTACTAAAGGAAATTGATTTCGCCTCTGTACAGATGCTTTAATAATTTGATATCCTCCACTTATGTCAACTCCAAGTATTGTATAAGCGAAAGCAACTTTGTGTGGATGTTTTTCACATGACAGCTTTGTATATGTTCTCAGAAGAAAGCTAAAATAAATTTTTTATCTTTCCCACAAATTGTTGTGTGTGCTAGTATTTTTAGCTTGCCAATGTTACAGAGCCCTCGTCCTACATAAAACTATGCATTGTGTCTGTTATTTCCTGTGTCTATAGATAAGAAACCCATGTTACAGCTTTGGTACACCCTTAATGTATGGGTAGCATCTCATAATAGTACCTCGAAACATGTCAGGTTTAGTGTATGGATTACCATTGGCAAAACTGTTTGTATTTGTAGCAAAGCTACAGATATGTTGTGGTAACCATTCTTTAGTAACCATGTTTTTTTTTTGTTATAGCTAGGGTTAGTTAAGGGACAGTTTAATAAAGTATATAAAGTATTAAATCTCATAAAAAAAAAGTTCAGGTCACATCTTGATAGTGTACCCATTCTCATGTTAGTTATTAAATTCATTTAATTAAAAAGACGATTCGAGATTGCCAAAAGCATCAGGAGACCGTAGTTTTGATATAGCAAAACGCTAAAAACCTATAGGCTACGTCTAACCTTTTTTTTTTTATTAATTTAATTGAAAATACTGAATAATTTAGAATATTTTACAGAATGTCATCATGATCATCTCAGGAAACAAATTGTATTAATATCTCAAAATATCTTTTGATTGTCAAACGTTACGAAATAAGAATGGGAACACTTGGGAAATTTGTGAATAAAGCACGAAAAGAAGTTGTGAAAGGAACACTGGCACCACCACGTGTTCAAAATCGGTCATTATATTGTATGTGCTACAATTGAGTTTTTTGGTAAATTATTTTGCAAAGAACATTGTAAATGTTATCTAATTCAGTTACATCTTATCATTAAGATATGACTTAATTACTTTTCCAAATATATGAATGCTCTATTCGCTTTAAAACATAGAGAATACAGTACTTTGACTTTTAAGTATTAAATTAAAAAACTTTGTACATTGTAAATGAACAACTTCGCATTTCTCTAAAGGCCCATTCACTATATTTACAGGGAGACATTGCATATGATGTAGAAATATGAATTGGTGTGGCCAGTATGCTGTGATCTGCACTTGTTAAAATTCATACATCAAACATTGAATTTATAAATGACACTGAGCAGGTGGCTGACACTTAGAAATTCACCACCGTACAGATAAATTTTCAATTCTTCTAGATAAAAGCATGCAAGAGAAAACATGGAAAACTTGATTTATTGTCTTTAATTTGAGTAGATAATATAAAGATGTACAATTTCCAGCACTTCCAATAAACATACTGTTATGTATACATTAATAACATAACTGTTATGAATCCAATAAGAAACACTCCTGTCTTGAACAGTATGTACCATATCAGTACTTGCTTCAAGACCCCTTAATAAAGACAGAAAGGAAAAGGAACCATATTCAGTATCAATTACCTTATTAGTCATTATTCACACAATGAGCCTGCAAAATTTCATTACATTACATTGTTTTACAATTGTCATTAGATTGTTCCGTCATACAGTACTAAATTATGTGTAAGCTAGCCTTCATTTATTTATTTAAAAAGTAAGGTTAACTAAAGAAACTTACCTGATGATGTTGAAGTTTGGCATGTGGTATTGATCAAAGGGGATGATGATGTTGCATTTGCAGTGAATAAATATTCTGTAGAAACACCACAGTCTGAATCACAATAAAAAAGACAAGCATAGTTAGTTGCAAACGGTAAAAACTTTAACATTACTTTAAAATGCTAAACTTTGATTGTTAATTTAACGACAAAATGTTACATACCCTTCACTGTTATATGAATAGGGCTAAGATAGGTTTTTGATTTGCATCTATACTCTCCTGAATGACTCTCATTTGCACTGTGAACATGTATGGAAAGTATCATAATACGATTTGAAGACTCTTCACTTGATAAACAGTGTCCATCTTTAAACATCTGTACATGGTTCAGTGGTCCAGAGCAACCTATAAAGTGGCATGTGAGGGTAAAGTTCTGACCAGAACATAAATTCTGCTCTCCAGATATGGCTATGCTAGTTTCACAGTCACCTGAAAAAAAATAAAGATGCATGTGTAGCCCCAAAATGCATCATAAGGTGTACAACAGGTACATAATAAAAACTTACCTTTTATTACGAAAGGAATGGATAGCAAAATGAATATCAAAAAGCTCATGTTTAAGCTGGACTGAATCAAGTAGAAGCAGACACTGCAACAACACAGGAACTTGTACGCAAAGAACAATAGGAAATTACCATTGCTCATTTTATCAGTTGAAAATCAGTGAGAGCAGTGTTTTTCAACCAGGGCCCAGGGCCCTCTAGAGGGGTTGCAGCATACTTCCAAAAAACAGCATATTTAACTAAAACATGAAAAATGAGCATACTTATAATGTTTGTTTATGTTAACGAATATAAGTAAAGGTTGAGGGGAACTGATTTAATGCAAGAACATGATATTTTATACTAAATTTTATTTTATTTACAACAGACTTATTAATCCAGATTTTATATAAAAAAGTCCCTCTCCTTTTTCCATGACTTAATTGTGTATTTGGCACATTTCAGTTAATTATATGGTGACACATTAGGATTCCGCTTTAATAATCCTAAATGATTCACTTTTTTAAACCTCGTTTAAACTTCAATTCAGAAAGTACATCCAGTAAAAGCCATCCAGTAGGCGCTCAGCAGTTTCTACGTAATCAGGTTCCGTTTCTCGCGTAGGTTTACGTTGAATGAAACTGCGCATTATTTTTTCCGAAGAGCGCGGAGTTTTATGACCCGCTATTCTCCAAACCGAACTGCGCAAGAAATTCCACTTAAACACACTGATGTGATCGAGCGGCAACGGAGGAAACGCGCCAGCTGTACGGAGAGGCTTAAAGAGACATCAGCGAAGAGGGAGAAAAAATGTGAATGGCTTCAAGGTATCAGCAATAAAACCGACCAAATGGGAACTGTCGTCGACCTGTAATACACAGATTTAGGTAAAAGTGTTTAATCTGCTAGTTAGTCTTTTCCCCCGAAGGATTAATGTTATATTCAGTCCAAGTAATTTATGACAGTTTCGAGTGTTCAGGATTAAGGAGTTGCCCGGTTAGTGGCTGGCTACATGTTCGACTGGCAAACAAATTCCAACGTGATTGTAAAGAAATATAGCATTGACATATGTCTTGTGGCTTGGTACACAATAATAACACGTCTTTTCTTCCTCCTTATTTGACTGGTGTTTTTACTTTTATGTTTTTAACTCGTTTTAGCTCGGTTTAGCGCAGGCCACAGATCGTTAGCTTGTTTGGGCTAGTTAGCGCGCTAGCTTTATTCACTTGTCTCTGTTGCTTAGTTGGCAATTCAGTGGCTAACTGCAATTTGCCTTTTGGCAACATTATCTCTTTGACAGTTGAGGATTCAGATTATTGTCATTTCGTTCGTGTATACTTTTATGTAATGTACTCCTGCAAGGGGCACAAAATATGCCAAAGGTGTTCTGGAGTCTTAATAACTCAAGTTTCTTTCTCATACTTTGCTGACGAGCTAAATGATGTTAGCGGACACATTTGTCTTGTGTATTTTTGCTAACTCTATAGATAGATTAGCGAAATGTAATATTCGACCATAAGCGAGTGTTTTAATGCATGTAACGTTATAAAACATTCTGCTAAACACAAGAAAAGGCCAGATTAGAGCAGGCCTGTAATATGACATTTGTTGGAAATGCAAAACAATTTGTTGTCGATTGTTGTTAGCCAGGCCTGATCCGACATGAGACGATGGATTATATATGTTTAGCTGTATATTTAAATGTATAGATTTTAAATACATATATAACCATGTAACGTGTCATTTATTCAATATGCAACATTGTACAGATTATAGTTTTAGTGTCATGCATTTCTGGTTAATGGTTTATAGTTACCTTATATGGTACTCATTAGTCAAGATGTGCATGCAAAGGACATTAAAATTACAAATGTTTAATGTCTTTATTTTTAAATTGAGGTCTGAACTTCCTTTTTTTATATTGATAATGTTGAAGTTTCCATTATGGGTTTGTACCCAAATACCCATTGTGATTTGATATATTTAAGACTTTTAAGAGTTATGTCTTATTTATTTTTTTTTATTAGGCTACCATAGTGGTAATATTGTTACTTATTAGTACCTTTTATTGTATTTACTAAACACAATGCCTGTAGTTACGATGAGGATCATGGGGACTCATCTGTTGCTTTGTAAGTATTAGTTTCCTGTGCATGAAGTAATCCATTTTCAGGTAGGCACTATTGTTAAACGCACTATTGTTGAAAACCTGCTCATGGTCGGCATTGTGCGTAACTTCTGGGGAGGTGCCTCCTTGCTCGCAACACAACAGAGGCTTTCAGTCCAAGATGACTCTGGCTCCTCTTCACACGACCTCAGGCCTCATCTCAAGCTCCTACGGGATGTATTTTTAGATCTGGAAGTCAGAAATGCTAGATAACATTTCCTGTAGGGAGATGGTTTCTGGTTTCATGTCCCTTGAACATTGAATATGATGCATTTTACATTCTCAAATATTTTCTTCCTTTGCTTTTTATTGCATATGTTTTGTTTTATTTGAGGTAAGAGAAATTAAAACATAGCACTAAAACAAAGTTAAAGAAATATACAAAATGAATGAAAAAGTACAGTGATACAAATTTCCTGTATTGTTCAGATATTGGTAAGCTTGCAATTAACAGATTAATGAATTACTCTGAATTAAAGGATCATAAGATCATCATAGAAGAACAGATGCCAGGTGAATGCACTTCTCCATGTGTACTTTTAAGTAGTCTTATTAGCGCTAATTTTGCTTTTTCTCTGCCCTAGATATTGTAAGGTGTGTCCCTGATGTGCTGCCCGTTTCCTCCCGACGGAAACTTTGACATGCTCTGCGTTCCTATCTGGATACAAGTAATGTCTGGCACGTCTCTACAAAACCACCTGGATGGGGCACTGAAGATGGAAAACAATGCCAGACAGCGTTTCGACATCTGTAGCTAAGGCCCTGTTGGAGCGAAGGTGTGCGCATGTGTTTATGAACACATGTTGTTGTGTCCATCTCCTGACGACTGTGCTCCTCTGAAGTTGGATTCATGGAAGATTGCCTTAGGATGTCTTTCTCTTAAACCCGACTTTACCCTTGGATTGTCTGCTTTTTTCCCAGTCTATAGAAGCAGCTCATGTCTAGTTTAATCTGCATGTATAGAAATGTTCTGTGGATGAGCTTTTCCTTCCACTCTCTTTTTGTCTAAATTCCTCTCCTCCATCCCAGTCCCCATACCCCTGTTGCTAGTTTTGGTTGCTCTGTGATTTTATGGCAGTGGTGTAATCGTGGAGAGGCCGGGGTATCACAAGCTTATGGATTTTGATAAGAGAGGAGTAGGAGGAGGTGGAAAAGGAGAGGCGGAGGAAGGAAAGAGAATGTCAAAAACTGGCGGGAGTAGGTCTGGGCATGGGGGAGGCCGAGGCTCCGGGTCCGGCTCTGGGGTGCTTATGGTTGGCCCTAACTTCCGAGTGGGAAAGAAGATCGGCTGTGGAAATTTTGGGGAACTTCGACTCGGAAAAAATCTTTACACAAATGAGTATGTGGCCATTAAACTGGTAAGTGTCCCCAAAAGAAAACGTTTGTGTGTTTTTTGTAATGCCTAGCTACATGTTGAACGCCCACTTTGTTTTTTATTGTAATTTATTATTTAATACTTCGATCGCTACTGGATATAGTAATTTTTTTTTTTTACTATGCACATTTAACTTCCACAACTACCTGTTGGTGTCTGTGCTGTTAGTTGCAGTTGCAGAGGAAATATTGGTGCTTTTCCATTGCATAGTACTCCAATGTTTGGTTTGGGTCTGGTAGTGTCAGCTCACCTCACTTTGGCTTGGTTAGCTTTTCCATCCATTTTTGGTTAGCACTTACATCCCCATATATTCATTTATTGTTATTTTCAGTCCATCACAAAATTAAAATTGCCCACCACAAATAGATGTTTACACATCACGCTTATTACTACCTCTGTCTTACATGACAGTTTCTGTAAAAACACCTGTGGTGTCAGTCGACGCGCCTTTCACTGAACATCATTTAAGTTGCATTTAAGCATAAATGCGGACGTGTGCATTGTGAATGTGCCGCCACAAACTGCAAGGCTGGAAAAAACTGGTATGGTGTTCCTGTGGATGTTTTTCATCGCTGAAAGGGAGTTTGGGAACTTATTGAAGAACACAGCTGACATCATGTTTGCTCTAGACAGTGCAAGCTAGCATGAAGGTAAAGCTAATTTTTCTTTCTGTTAGTGAGGATTCTCTCAGACCAATCAGTGATGTTTTCGCGTCACGTTTTATTATCAGCTTGGGTCGCTTGAAACCTCAACCGAGGTGGTACTAAAAAAAGTATTGGGTACTACATACTGCACCCAGTGAAAAAGCTCCCAAAAGTAAGCTGACCCAAACCAAACCGTGGTGTACTATGCAATGGAAAAGCGCCATAAATGTTGTAGTTACATATTTCAATTACATTAAATTATTATACAACGACAGTTGATATACTTTTTCTTATTAACTAAACATTTTATGCAAAGTGATGTTACCATTACATTATTTTCCCAGAGAGACACTTTGTGTACCCCTTTTTAGATCTACTCCCATTCTTTGTTCCCTTGAGAATGCTAGTGGCATCAGTCAGTGGGACGAAGCACTGAATTCTAAGCTGTAAAACGAGACTTTAGCACTTTCACATACAGTACTGTCTCACCTTTACATACTGTAATGAGCTTCGTAATCATGCTTTTATATGGTGTTGCTTATACATTTGATGGTAGGGGCTTAGCAAAAGAATCAATGTCAGAAAAGCTGATTGAGGTACACAATTGTACTGGTTGGATCACTTAAACAATGGAAATGTCCTCGCTGAAAGAAAGCTTCATAAAATTATATAACCCAATTACTGATACTATTCAATAGTTTTGATTTTGTTGCTATTTGTGAACTGATCCAATAGAGAAACACTATTTACCATAAACACACACACACATACCAGTTTTGCTATTTGGTTTGAATCACTTTGGAGTGTATTGACAACGTGTTCACATTATCCCTACAACCAAGCTGCGCCTGAGCGCATTTGACCCTCAAAGCCTGGTTTGTTTGACTAGTGTGATCGCTCTGTTTTGTGCCTAGGCATGGTTAGGTTAATTGCGAACTGGCTGGCTAGCAGAGCGTGGTTCACTTGGGCTTGGGCTCAGGCGCAGAATGCGCAGTGTGAGCTGGGTTCAAAAGGAAAGATGCCAATTGCACAACCACTCACCTTCATCTGCCTTCGTAAAAAACTTCTGATGTGTGCAGCAGGGTTATGTGAATGTTTGAGCTGCACAAGCAACAGATCGACTAATGATATGTATGTGAGAGGGCTGTCTGTCATCGTGCCCCAAAGACTCAGAATTAAAAAAAAAACTGACTTAACATTACGATGGGCTCTAATGTTACTTCCTGTTTTCTTCAAAACAATTGCATCCTAATGATGAAAGCGTGCCTAGGTTCAGAAAGCTCAAAAAACTTTGTGAGTGCATGCTTTTGGTGTAGTAGAATGGGGTGTCAAACACGCTCGGGTGATCCTCACGAAATCCAGATTTAGAAGGTGTCATCAGCATCAGAATTTTAAAAAAAGCCCTCAAAGCCATTTTTTTTGCACATATAAGATTAAGGTCTGAACTTACTATAACAATTACTTTTAGAGGATTTAAAACATATTTCCTATAGAATTATTTAAAATGTTTATATTATCATTATCAAAAATGTTCATTACCGCAACATGATTATTACATTTAATATATGTAATAATCAAATATATTAAATATATGCATTTACAAACTCATGTTTCGGTAATGAGAACTAAAATGTTGTCTTGGTTCTAAATTTCAACTTTTATCTGGAGAGAAAAAAATAAGAACTGTTTACCTGGTAGCCATCTTGAGTGTCAGTCAGAGTCAATTGAGAAAATTGGTCTTGGACACATTTATATTCCTTATCTACATTTACCAGTGATCACCAAATACTACATGTTTCTTTACTGTAAATGTTTATAGTATAACATTCACTGAAGCTTTTAATCTTTTAGATTATTTAATTATAAATATTTCCATGTCAAAGAACCCAAATCCAGTCATGGACACGTTGCGGTAATGAAAATTTTTCCCTTAAATGTGGAAAAAACAACAAAATTGGTTTGTATGATGTCGTTTGAAATCATGTGCAAAATAGTACATGAAGAGATGTTTGTAACTGTATGCTTCTTATTTTGATACTCTTACTTTGCATTAACGTTTTATCAAAATGTTTCATGACACCTCATAAGTCTAATTTCGCGAGAATCACCCGCTCGGGTACTGTCCGGTTGGGATAGGTATACGAGTGTGCTCTCTAACCTGAATTAAGTTTGCTGATTGATATGCTGATAAGTCATGTATCTGCTGTATTGATGTTTTTGTTTTTACATATTTAGATTATTTAGTTATGTTAGGTAGTGAAAGGTTTAACCGCAATGTAAAAGTACCATATTTTTTTTTTGTAACTCTTCATTTCTTTCTAGTTTAAGTTTTGGTAACCCTCTTATGTTTTTCCATTTTATTATAGGAGCCAATAAAATCCAGAGCACCCCAGCTCCACCTTGAGTACAGGTTTTACAAACAGTTGGGAAACTCGGGTAAGCAACAAGCTATTATTTAGCACGTTTTCTTCTATAGTTGCTTCAAAGGCTTGTAGAGTTTGTTTTGTCTACATACTATTTACAGTCATGAGTTGGTTTTAGCTCGTCCTGTCCACATCCTCTCTTCAGCAGAGAGGAAGAATTTAATCAGCACAAGCTGTAGTTCCTGTGCATCGATTTCTCGACATGCTTCCCACACATCTTTTGATAAGACTTGAAAGACAAAATAAGTTTGATGAGATTTTTGGTTAGTGCATGTGAACAAATGATATGACATATTCATAATCTCTTCAGCAAGCAAGGCAATGCTTTCAGTTATTTGACTCACAGATGAAATAAAGCCCAGGTTAGAGCATTGTATTTTTTACTGCTGTTGAGCCACAGGAGATCTTTCTTCTCACATTGGGGCTTCAGACCTTTTTACCCTGCCATACATTTTTCATGAAGACAAGATGCTTGTGTGGTTGTGTTATAAAATGTATTCATGTGCTTTTTCGTGGTGTAATGATAGTCTTTTTGTCCTTATTGTGTGTAATCTACTTTATGAGCTGGTTAGCATAAAGGAGACTGGTTTTATTAAATTAATTAAATATGCAAACACTCTGCTAAACTGACATGTTGAAGGTTTAGTTGTGATTCTGGGGAAAGTAATTTAAATTTTGTCTTTAACTTACCAAAACATTTGTACTTACTTTTACAGTATATCCTTGCAAACAGATTTTAGTTCTTTTGTGCTGTGATGCATATAATGCATGGTTATGTTTGCCTCTGTGGATCTGTTTTTCTAACTAAATTGATGTTTGTTGGCAGAGGGTGTTCCTCAGGTTTACTACTTTGGGCCTTGTGGAAAGTACAATGCCATGGTGTTGGAGCTGCTTGGCCCAAGTCTAGAGGACCTGTTTGACCTCTGTGATCGAACCTTTTCCCTCAAGACTGTTCTCATGATTGCAATTCAGCTGGTTAGTGTCATTTGCGTTTATCTCAGCGAAAAGAACATTAAGGGGTGGTTTCCCGACAGGGATTAGCTTAAGCCTGGACTAGGCCTTAGTATATTTAAGAAGTATAACTAGTTTTAACAAACATGCCTTACTAAAAACATTACTTTTGTGGTAAAACAAAAAGCACTGATGTATTTTAAAATATGTCAGTGCAAGTTGTTTTCATTTTGAAACACTCTTACATTTATTTTATTTTAGTCTAGGACTAGTCTAATCTCTGTCCGGGAAACTGCCCCTTAAAGTTTCATTAATGTGTAAGCAAAATGTATCCGGACCTGTGACCATGTGATGGATGTTTTGAGATGTCGGAAAGTCATTACATGGTAGATTGTTTCTAAGTGTCTCATGCTTTTGTTCTAGATCACACGAATGGAGTATGTACACACAAGAAGTCTGATCTACAGAGATGTTAAGCCTGAAAACTTCTTGGTGGGCCGGCCAGGGACCAAGAGACAACATACAATCCACATCATCGACTTTGGGCTTGCCAAAGAATACATTGACCCTGAGACCAAAAAACACATCCCTTACAGGGAACACAAGAGCTTAACGGGGACGGCTAGATATATGAGTATCAACACACACCTGGGAAAAGGTAGGAATCGCAATTTAACAAAAGATGTTAGAATGACTCGTCATGTTAAGGCTTAGTACGTTTTTCCAATTATTAAGGATTAAGGCCTAAAACATTTCTTAAACCTTGTTCACTAACAAGTTTGCACCCTTATGCCGAGTTCAGACTGCACGATTTTCAAAGTCGTCGGGTCACAGATCTTTTCATACTGCATGGCTATCTGGGGAAGCGTTCAGTCGCTGCTGTTTCAGACTGCATGATGGATTGGCGACAGGTTTTCATACTGCATGACTTTACCATAAGAAGAATCGCTGATATTTTTGTTCCGGTCCGCAAACTACGTCTCAACCAAACGCACGTGAGAAGTGACCGAAGGAAACAACGCGAGGTCACGCGTGCAAGAACGGAGTTCTCACGTGAGACTGGAATTATTATTAAAAATGGTAGCTCGCAAGAATCTTAACATACAAATTGCATGTGCGCTCATTTGAAGAAATAAAGATTATGAAGGTGAAAATGTTTTGAGAGACTCCTCCCCGAACTTCCTACTGCCCTGTATGTTGCTCTCTCATTGGCTGTAGGTCATCCCCGATGTTATTGTCAGTCAAAACACATTTCACACGGCCTGATTTTGATTCGCCGACAGGTCCAGATATTTAGCATGCCAAATATCTCACGGGTGTCGGCGATCCTCTCAGAACGCGTCTTTTATAATTCACACTGTGTGATTGTCACTTGCGTGCACGAGCATCGATTTGCCTGTGATTTCGGGCATTCGTCTGCGATTTCTCAAAACCTGTCGGCGAGTCAAAATCAGGGCTAAGATCGTGCAGTCTGAACTCTGCATTAGTAATAGAGCATGTTTCTCACACTAGTCGTATACAGCAGTGGCAAGGCCAGAAATTTTGAACTGCATTGACCTCGGTAAAAAAGAGTGGACTTCAACAATGCCTACTTTCAAATTACATAATTTTACAATATATTTTGGGTTAAATGGATTACATTACGTTTTTTTGTAGTTATGGATCGAATAATTTTCATATCAGCAAAAAATGGGAAATGAGGTAAATAAAATAAGAACAAATCAAAACAATTATAAGCATATGAAAATAGGAAATAAAAACGTTACAAATAAAGTAGTGTTAAGGAACAGAAATAGAATCGAATGAATAATAACACTGTCTTCTTCATTTTATAAATTAAATATAATTAATGTAGTAAAGCTACAGAAGTGACTTTTCTTGTCTTCTGTTGTTTGATAAACACAATAATGATACAAAAACCTTTAAAAGCATATTTTTGAGGTTACTGCCACTTTAAGACCAAATAAGCAGGGATCCTACTGACACACATCTGATTTCTTTCTGAACTGTTTGTGTTTATTTTAAGACATAACTGATGCATTATTATAATTTATGCATGATTTTTCGCCAAAATATTTTGTCTCTTCTGACTGGGTGGGCCAGCCGTCAATCTTAGTGGCCAGTGCCCTTAAAGAGTAACTAAACCCCTGGTCAGAGCCTGACTCCACCCACTGGCAATATTTGAAAAATGCAAGAAAAGTGGGAAGATCCCAACGAAGATAGAGGGGACGAACTAAGCGCGTATCAAGTGTGTGGTGAGATCGTAACAAGGGCGTGGTGAGCTTGAACCTGCTTACATCACGAGTCATTTTTTGGACCCAACATCCAATGGGAAAATTCAACTGCAGTAGCCACCGTTCAACCTGAAGAGGGCAGCAATCAGACGTTTTAACACCATATATTGTAGTATTGAAACACTTTATATCCAAATGTCAAAAAAATTACTAAAATCAAT
Source organism: Paramisgurnus dabryanus (assembly GCF_030506205.2). Taxonomy (NCBI): domain Eukaryota; kingdom Metazoa; phylum Chordata; class Actinopteri; order Cypriniformes; family Cobitidae; genus Paramisgurnus; species Paramisgurnus dabryanus. Next base: position 23,261,104 of record NC_133342.1, on the reverse strand, counting down.
GAACGGCACTAATAAAGCATCATTCTTACAGATCATTAACTAAAAAAAGTTGGTTTAGGGTTTAGTTACTCTTTAAGTAGCCTTGCCACTGGTATACAGGCAACTTTAGACCTTTTTATGTTAAATGTAAAAAACGCATGGGATTCCTTTTACATTGTGAATTTAAACTATACGCACATAGCAATCTTTGATTAATGTTTACATAAATCTTTATTCTTGCAGAGCAAAGCAGACGGGACGATTTGGAGGCGCTGGGTCATATGTTTATGTACTTTCTGCGAGGCAGTCTACCCTGGCAAGGCCTAAAGGTATCGCAGTGGGTGGAGTGCAAGAAAAGTTTGCTTCGTTTTTAAAACTGAGAATATCATCTGTTAAGTTTGCAAAGAAAAGCATCATAAAAAAAAGGGATTTTATTTTTTAAAAGTCTACACTTAAAAAAAACCAGTGCTGAATAGCACCATAAGTGCTTCACTGGCTCGTAATCATAGGGGAACCATTTTAAGTGCCATATAGCACCTATGTAGCACCTGTGTAGAACCATATTGTGCTGTATAGAACCAAATCTGGTGCTATATCCCCCCCAGATGGTTCTTCAAAGGTGCTTTATAGCACTAAAAAGTGGTTCCCCTATGATTATGACCTTTTAGTGCTATTATGGGGAGTCTTCAACTCATATCAGTTCAAATCCGTTTTTCTACCTCAAATGAGTCCAAAACTGTTGCATTAGAATTTCCGCTTCATTCTTTTCTCACACTTTCAACTGTTTTGATGGTATCCTTCTAGTCTTGGTCTTATCTCGCTTAGCTAGTGTCTGAAACAGTAAAAAACTGAACTATCAGTCGGTGTTACGGAAAGTCTGCAGACCCAACTGCTATAGAGCATAGATAGGCTGACCTATTTAGAAGACCAGAAAAATCCCCAATTTTTTTATTACAACCTGATTTGGTTAACATTTTGAAGTAATTTCCTGTTATATAATGGTTAGTCCAGACTGCCCCAACAAACGCTAAACTAACAGTTCTTAGAACTGTCCTTGGTGTTTTTGGTGCAGTGTAAACCAGAAATAAGAGAGCCATGATGTTATTTTGCTGTAGTCATGTTTTTATCTATTTATTTTATTCATTTAGGCTGATACCTTGAAGGAGCGCTACCAGAAAATTGGAGATACCAAAAGGTCAACACCTATAGAAGTTCTCTGTGAGAGTTTCCCAGGTAAACATGTTGTTTGTTTTCAAATGGTAATTTCTCTTAAAGCTGGATTACACTTCATGATTGGAGAAATTAGTGTTAGTTGCCGCTAACCATAGCCAATCTGCAGGTTCTGGATAATGAGAGAATACTGCACAGTATGGGGCTGGACACACCAAAACTTTTAAACGCGGCTGAAAACGCCTTGAGGACGCCGAATGCCAGCTGTTTTTCAGCTGAGTGCCAGCTTTCTTCAGCTGAGCACTTTGGTAGCTGTGATACTTCAGCTGCGAGCCGGTTGGTTGCTGTGGTAATGTCCCGCCCCTGCTCCACTGTGATTGGGCGGCCGTGTGAGAACTGACATTGACGAGCGGAGCTTTTCTCCCAAAGTTAAATCTCTTTCAACTCTAGACTCTCAGAGCCGAGCGTGTGAAAACCGCCGAGCGCCGGTTTTCAGCGCGGAAAAAACCCGCTAGCTGCTGGCTTATTTGAAAAACGCCGAGCTTCCATTGGAAACAATTGAAAACATGCGCCGGCCGCGGGCGTAAAAGTTTTGGTGTACACAACCCCTATATGATAGTTACAGACTCATTTTGCCTAAACATGCTTGATATTTTTAATAGACTGATTTGAAATCTTTTGTATATGATGCTCAATGCTTCTAAATGCTCTTAGCTTTTTTGTGCAGCAATGACTAGATCAGACAGCTCCTAAAATCTGTTCAAACCCATTAAAAGAAATTGTAATCCAGCTCTTGTTGCTTGGGCAAATCTCTTAACTTTAACGTTTTGCAGAAGAAATGGCCACCTACCTGCGCTATGTGCGAAGACTGGATTTCTTTGAGAAACCGGATTATGACTACTTGAGAAAACTCTTTACAGACCTCTTTGACAGAAATGGCTACGTCTTTGACTATGAATATGACTGGGTTGGCAAGCCACTGGTAAGTCTCAGTTTGAATTTTTGCCATAAATGTCCTCTGTATGATGTTCAAGTTACATGCGTGGTAAACTTTTTCATATCTATACAGCCGACTCCAATAGGACCCATGCCTAGTGACACACCTCTGCAGCCCAGCAGCAGAGACAAAGCACAACCACAGACCAAAAACCAGGTAAAAACACACACCCTTGTATATAACAAATAAAACACCCTCATGCCATTCAAACCAGTTTGCATTGCATATTTGCTTAATACATGTCATGTATTAATGTTTTTGTTATTTTGTAGTCTGTGATTTTTGTTTCAGTTCATGGATGTGAATTAAAGCAATAGTCTACTCATTTTCAATATTAAAATATGTTATTACCTTAACTAAGAACTGTTGAATCATCCCTCTATCATCTGTGTGTGTGCACGTAAGCGCTGGAGCGCGCTGCGACGCTACGATAGCATTTAGCTTAGCCCCATTCATTCAATGCTGCCATTTAGAGATAAAGTTAGAAGTGACCAAACACATCAACGTTTTTCCTATTTAAGACGAGTAGTTATACGAGCAAGTTTGGTGGTACAAAATAAAACGTAGCGCTTTTCTAAGCGGATTTAAAAGAGGAACTATATTTTATGGCGTAATAGCACTTTTGGGAGTACTTCGACTCGCCTGAAAAGTCCGCTCCCCTTCTCACTCTCATAATGGGAGAGGGAGAGTGTTACTGCGCCAAGTCGAAGTACTCCCAAAAGTGCTATTACGCCATAAAATATAGTTACTCTTTTAAATCCGCTTAGAAAAGCGCTATGTTTTATTTTGTACCACCAAACTTGCTCGTATAACTACTCGTCTTAAATAGGAAAAACGTTGATGTGTTTGGTCACTTCTAACTTTATCTCTAAATGGTACCATTGAATGAATGGGGCTAAGCTAAATGCTATCGTAGCGTCGCAGCGCGCTCCAGCGCTTACGTGCACACACACAGATGATAGAGGGATGATTCAACAGTTCTTAGTTAAGGTAATAACATATTTTAATATTGAAAATGAGTAGACTATTCCTTTAAGGTTTTGTAAATAAGAAAATGGTCCTGAGTTACTTTTTATAAAAAAACATTTAATCATGATTTTTTTAACCTTTTGTAAGCATCTTATTTTTTTATCAGAATTGAATTATTTAAGATGGTGGTTTTTCACGTTTTGGTCACAGTCTCTTAAAACAGAGAGTTGATGTTAGAGTTCATGAAATGATCGATCAGAGCTGTTGCTAAACGATAAGAGCTTAGCTTTCCTCTGCATCTCTGCATGCCATGTGCTTTCTATTTTCACTCACACTTATTTTTCCCACCTCTGTTCTGTTAGCTAGAGCAGTCTGCTTGTGCATGGAAGACGTTCCTCTTTAAACTGGTTCTGTTCTTTTTCTTTACACCCTCACATCCTCTCAAACACATCTCTTATGCCCTTTGCCATCCTCTCCTCATTGCTGTCATGCCAGTCGCCAGAACCCAAAGGAAGTGAGTCCCAGCCCACTCCCATGACCAACAGGGAGCTCCTGGGGTCGCACCTCACGGCCGATAGGCTGGGGGGCTCTGTCCAGGTACTGGGTGTTTGCGCAGTACTGCATGGTGTTCGTGTCGATGTTTTCCCCTCTCTGTGCTGTTTATCTTCCCTTTCGTTTTCACACTCGAGACACCTTTGTTCATTTTACGGCATTGAACACTTATTTGGTCTTCCTTTTGTCACTTCCTTGTCTAACACATGGATCGCACTTGCACGCTACTGGTTGCTTGGAGTCTGGTGACTTGAGTATAAAATACTCTTTTACTGTATATGATTAGCTGAGCAAGACTTAAATGTAGACATGTGCCATATGTACAGGCAGTGAGTTATTGATTTATCCTAGGTGTAACAATGATTTACACCATTTTAGGGTTATTGTTATTCCAGTTCTACTTGTATTTTGTGTACTAGCTCTTTTTATGCTTCATTTTCCCTATTTACCCTTTCTTCCTAACATCCTAAGCTTGTTTGGGCTGCGCAACTTTATTATTACAACTTGTATGCTAATTCAAATACAGTGGCCCCCAAAATAGTTTTAGCCACTAGTTTTGTAGTTGAGACCAACTCATTAGAGCTTGAGTCAAGTCTGAGACCAGAGATTGTCAAATCCGAGTTCAAATCTAGCTTTATTTGGACTCTGACTTGGTCTTAGACTTAACTCATCGAGTTTGAAGGTCTCGACCAAGCGTGCCGCACAAGCCCTGAAAAGTGAAGCCAAAACGTCTCGATCGCCCCCCCCACAGTGACTGGTCCAAGTATAGGTCATAAACCCCGCCTCCCCCATGTTATTCAATGGGACTTGAGATCAACTAAACAATTTAATTACACTTCAATTATCTTTTTTCGGAAGCTGTTTTTTGTCATTTACTGTCGTTTTTATCATGCTGATGTAAATTAAACTAATGCTTTAAAAACGGTGGTGTCACGCCATGATTGATACATGAGCATTCTGCGAGAGCAGAGGCGTGGCCTTGATTTCGCGGCTTTACTTCCTGCTCACTACTGCGCAGGACTGGTCCCGAAATCGCTACTGTGCAGGACTGGTCCCGAAATCGCTACTGTGCAGACTCGAGACCCAAGATGTCAGCCCTGTATCAGGACACCGGTGGCTTCACTTTTCACCAATGGAAGAGAGCGAACGGGCGTCGTCCATCTTTTTTTTTTTTTACAGTCTTTGGTCTCAACTGCATTTAAGACACACATAAAAGCTATGAATGTAATTGCAGAAATTAAAATCACAAACTAAGTGGCATTTGACAACACGTGATACCACAGCTCTTTTATAAACTAGCTTTAAAATTTTAAGCCTTTTTTACATGGGCAAATGTAATTTTTAATGGATGTTTAAAGTCACACGCTGACACAGGTGTAGCAAAGTAAGCAATGTTTAGGACATTTTCCATTAACATTTGACAACAAATTATCATTTTTGTTTTAAACCGTGTATCTAATGTTTTGCACCCTAACAAATGTCTTTTGGTGACATGCTTTGTAGATTTTACCATCTATTGTAAAGGTATAGCGTATAGATTTTCCCTAATTTTTTAAAAGAACTGCTCCTTCATTTTTTTTTTTTAAATGCACATGCGCAACACTCAACCTGCTCTCGAGAGGGAACGCCTATTAAACGTGTGCACGAGAGCGAGCATGCATGGGCCTCTTCTCTTTGCTCTTTTTACAAGTTGCTGCCGGCATGGCTCATACATTGAGATGTTTTCCGTGTCTGCATGGTTTTGTGACTTGTTTCAGGGCTAGCATTGCTTATCATTGCTTACGTCAACTTTTACTAGCAGTGATTTCAAATGTATTTCTCCAAATAGCATGCCAAACTTTACCTGAGTAGAAACTTTGTGTGGAAAGCCCAACCTGTGCTTTTAGCGCACACCAGCATAGAATAGTCTCCCAAACACACTCTGGTCTTGTTTCTTTTTTTCAGAGGCCTTTCTCTTCTTGTCATGCAATTCGTAGGCACTTTTTCTCTTGCGAACCTCGGATATTTTGAAAAAACACAATGAGAACGCGAGCTGAAAGCGAATGTAGGGACGTGTACGTACGACAGCCTTACGTCAACATATCATCAGAATGATTGATAACTGGGATGACCAATAGTCTTGATGATCCACCCGGAAAAATAAAATCTTCTGCTATACCTTTAATATTTTATCTGATGCAGTGACATATATTTATTGTATAAGTGTGGCTAGTGTCCAAATATATAGCTATATATTCTTGAAATGCTAAATATTAATCTGGTAATGATATATTCGTCAGGTTATGAGCTCGACGAATGGAGAAGTAAACACAGACGATCCCACAGCCGGACACTCAAATGCTCCCATTACCGCCCCTGCTGAGGTGGAGGTGGCTGATGATACAAAGTAAGGACCTATACTAAAGCATCTTTAGTTTCGATAATGCATTTAAGTCTTTGGTAACGGATCAGACTGTACAGGTCTGCAAGAAATACCCATGTATGTAGTAATGAAATCTGAGACCCTGTTTCTGAAATATGATCATAAGTGGTCACAAGAAACCCACTCGAGATGCTTTAAACATGTATTTTTTTAAGGTGCTGTTGTTTCTTCAAGAGAAGGAAGAGGAAAGTGCTCCAGCGGCACAAGTGAGGAGAAACATCATTGACGCATTAAGAGTCACTGGCGCGTGCAAATAAAAATTAAAGCGAAGGACTTGCAGATGAAATGTGGTGCACCCTCCCTTCTGTCTCTGCTCTGAGTCCTCTGCTCAACTTCAGACGAGATATTCAGATACTCACTGCCTCAGTTTGGCTTCTGCTCAGAGAGGACACACCTCAAAGCTCGGGGACACTCTTTGTAATGAAACAATTCAGTGGAACAAATAAATATATTTGTACAATGTGGGACACCGGAAATCTTAGAGACTTTAATAAGAGGATATATGTTATGTGACTTAAACCCAGATGGAGCGTTTAAGCTTGTATTTTAGAAGACATGCAAAACCATTATTGAACCGTAAACTCGGGCACACAAAAATCCGTTCACTTTGACACACTGGCAGGCTGGATGACTGAGTGATGTAATTCATGGCGTTTTCTTTTATGGGATCAAGATAAGTCGGGAAAGACTGTTGACTGATGTGTCAAGAAATGTACACCCGACTCAAATGATGTAAATTGTTTCTTTATCTTTGTTTTGTAATTTAAAACAAGTTGTTTTCAAGATCTGCCTTCCCCTAAGTTGAACAGTTTTACTCGTTGTAGAAATTTCTTTTTTTTTAAACCGCTCTTAGTTTTTTTTATCTCTCTTTGGTTCCTGTTAATGTGGATAATGTTGTAGCACAGTGGCTGGTCTCAGGTACTGTGGGGAGATGGAGAGAAATACATGGGGTCTCTCCTCTGTAAATTGCACTTTTGGGGAATAGAAAACCGGTTGGCATTTTCATCATTGAAATGAACTGAAAGCAGCAGAAATAAAGGCAGATATTGGGATCATTTATACAGCAGGCTGGTCTCTCCCAAAGGGACAAAGTAATGCTCTCAGTGATAATGTGGAAAAATGTCCTGTGCATTTCTTATGTTTTTCCTCCATTAGATTAAGTTATCTGGGAATCATAGTTTGTGCCTTTCCGAGTAAAACACTAAACACTAACGTATCCCTCTCTATCCAGGTAAGCTGTCCATGGCCTGCAGATGTTTATTCCGTACTGTGTGCTATATGCCAGTCTAATGGATTTAGTTGGCATTTATCAGACTTCTTTCTTTTGATGTAAAGTGTATCATAGCAAGTCCACAAGAAAATTCTGTGGGTTTATACTCCGTAACAGAGGTTGCCTATCAGACTGAGGATGTATATTGATTTACATACCAATTAAATGTTGCTTTTCTTCTATGCCTCAAAAGACGTTACATGTTGTATCTATGCACAATAACTGTTTTGAGTTTGTTTGTGGTGCAATTTTATTCTCCAACCCCTGCAGTTGCATTCAGTATGGTGTGATGTCATCTACAAACAGTGTTGGTTACAATGTTTCACCAGGATGTGGTGCCATAGAACAGATTTGCAATGCTGCAAGGCAATTGCCTTAAACTCCGCTTTTGTAATACACATCAGTGTTTAACACAATTCACTCAATACACATTCCCAGAATGGGTGGCACACCCTTGAGTGTGCTGGCTTTCTATTAAAGACATTTTATTGTATAGCATAACAACCATTTTTTTTTTTCTTTCGAAGTTTCATTTTTTTACAGGAACAGCAGAGCAAGCAAGTTATTACTTGGGTCACATCCATTGAGTTTTCAATCATTAACCTCGTTAAAACAGAAATGATTGGAGATAAGGTGAATGTGGATATTATATTGGTGGACATAAATTCTCATAAAAATAGAAAGGTTTGTGAATGATAGGGGGTTGACTGTATATATTGGCCGTTTTTCAATCCGAAGGGCTCCTGGGGCCGCATGCAGGCTGCGTACGTCATCAAGCCTGCTTTATTTACGTTAACTGAGCATTGCATTTGCAAGTTATACGCATATTACAACAATTTACGATTAACTAAGAATTATAGTCGACTTTATAATTGTTAATATTCTGAAATAAGTCAGTGTTGATGACGTATGCAGCCTAGAAATGCGACCTCCGGAGGCTGCAGCCTTTGGATTGAGAAACGGCCATTGAGATAAATGTGACCCCTTATATGGCTCACGTGTCTATAGTTATTTAAAATATTTTAAAGGGCCAGCGTTTGTAAGTTATTTTGTATTGGTTCGTTATTTATTTTTAGCGCAACAAATTTCAGTTCATAAAGATCACAAAATAACCAGCCTTCCATGTTTGCTGTACGCTACATAAGAGGGCGTGGCTTATAACACGTCACACTTGTATGGTTTCGGTACACCAGCTTTTCCACTCGAAAAATATTAATTATTCCGTTTATAGAATTTAAAAACATGATTTTTTTGCAATTGAAATGTGAATATATTACCATACCGGTATTCTTCTAAATTTATGGAACTGAACGGTGAGGTGAGTTTACATGCGCGCGCCTCCATCGTGACTCGAGTCAGCTGACTTGCTAACATAGCGGAACTAGGCGTGTTTAAGTTGATGCTTCGCTGCGCAGACCGATCGGCGTAGGCATCAAGGTACCGCGAGAGCAAGCAGATAATACAGCGTTTTAATCGATCTCGCGGTACTTTGATGTTTTACGCTAAATGGCCTGCACAGAACCATATGAAGTTGGACACGCCCACTTACTGGATCGAAAGCGATAGACCGAGCATTTAACTTTTCATAAGATTACATCTGTTCGCGATGAAGAAGATGGTGTAACACCGGCGGAGAAGCAATGCTAACGCGGACACACAGTAATCGATACGTTTAGGTGCCGGAGTTCTTTCATCATGTCGGACTCCCCAGAAAGCTCTTTAACGTTGCCCGCGTTCAGGCGGCTGAGTTATGCGGTGGGACACTTTCTCAACGATTTGTGTGCGTCTATGTGGTTCACATACCTGCTGGTGTATTATCACTCTGTGCTGGGCTTTCAAAACACGTATGCCGGTGTGTTGCTCTTAGTTGGGCAGATCGCAGACGGAGTGTGCACGCCGCTTATTGGTTACGAGTCTGATAGGACACCGGGCTGCGGGTCTTATGGGAAAAGAAAGACATGGCATCTAGTGGGTGAGTGACACAGACGCTTTAGGTTTTTACAGATCCACAGTCAGTAACTAAACAATGAATTCCCCTTTCTTTATCTCCACATAGGAACCCTCAGTGTCATACTGTCCTTTCCATTTATATTTAACCAGTGTCTGGGCTGTGATGTCGACACTCCACAGTGGGTCAGTCTCACTTACTTCATCCCATTTATTGTAATATTCCAGTTTGGCTGGGCTGCCACCCAGATTTCCCATTTGTCCCTTATTCCTGAGCTGGTGTCCTGCGAGCATGAAAAAGTGGAGCTTACTGCATTCAGGTATCTAACATGGATTTGACACTGAACATGCAACGGATATTTGAGAATAGTTCACCCAATATGAAAATTTTCTCATAATTTACTCACCCTCATGCCATCCAAAATGTATATGTGTATTTTTATTAAAATGCTTTCATGTTATCATCTTTTGTGGTACGTTATTTTTTTTTAAAACATGGTTAAATGCTAAAAAAATGCTCACTTGCAGTTTAGCAATTAAACTAAATGCATATTACAATTTCAAGAATGTTTTTACTCTGCACGTCGCCTGAGGTAATCCAAAGTTTCTTCGAAAGGAACCAAACTGACAGCACGTACCTATGAAAAGTATCTGAGTAAGATAACATGATGACATTTTTTTATATGTAAACTTTATTCATTTGTGTTCAGCTGAGGAAATTAAGTCCTATACCTACATTTGGTTGAACTATTCCTAAGCATTGCTATGATGAAAGTCTTCATGGATTGAGTTTGTTGCAACAAATATGTCATGGTTTCAATTTGTTTTGGTTGTATGCCTTAGGTATGCATTCACAGTGATAGCCAACATCACAGTGTATGCAGTGGCCTGGTTGATGTTTCATTTTCAGAAAGGAGAAGTGGATGACCCTGCCATTACAGACAGTCTTGGGCCTATTGACATTCCTTTGTTCAGAGTGAGTAGATATAAGCATCTTCCAAATTCCAAGTTCATGTAAATGTAAATAGATTGCAATACATAAATATATGTTTTCCTGATAAATTTTAAAATGTATACATGTATTTCTTCACAATCAGAATCTAGGGATTATCGTAGTGTGCATCGGAGCTCTGTTCTCGCTGCTGTTTCACTTGGGCACACAGGAGAAGAGATCACGTCCCCGTCAGGAAGAGGCTGGGTCCAGTCCTGGAGAGCGCCAATCCCTCTTAAATAATGCCACCGTGTCCTCCTCACCCTCCAGTTTATTGCAGTGGCAACACTGGCTGAAACAGCCATCTTTTTACCAGGTTAGTAAAGAGGTAGCAATTTTACTCTTCAGTTGCATCTAATGTATTGCTTTCTAAGCATGTATTCATAGGGAGTTGTAATACAGTGGTTTAACCATGCAAAGTTAAAGAGCACTTATTGTCCGATTCACGTTTTAAAATTTCCTATGGTGTGTAAGTGTGTATTAGTACATGTTAATGATATTCAAAAGGTACATACCCCAAAGTAAACAACGATGCAAGTTATGGTCTCCAACGTAAATCTTTTTTCTTGGACTACAACAAACACAGGGATTGTAGGCAACAGTTTACTTCCTGAGACTGGTGATGTAGAAAAGACCGACATTATCATAAATCATCTTCGGACTCACAGCCTGTAAGTTAACTCCTGTTAGCATTGCATTGTGAGCGAATCTTTCAAACATGGTAAGGAGCGTCAAATTTCCGGCTGACGTCAGAGGTATTCAGGCCAATCACAACGTACAGATTAGCTGACCAATCAGGGACAAAGAGCTTTTTAAATCAGGAAGAGAGTGAAATCTGGAGCTACAAAAATGTACGTTATACGTTTTTTAGCAATGAAATAGGTGCTCTTTAAAGGTGGTGTGTCTAAAATTTTAGTGGCATTAGTAGTGAGATTTCGAATATCAACCAACAGCTCCCTCCTCAATTTCAAAATGCATATGGTAGCCGTCACAGTACAAACATGTTGTCATCTAAAACAACGTGGGGACGAAACGCGCTCTATAGAACAGTTTGTCCGTTTAGGACTACTGTAGAAACAGTACGGCAACTTCATGTAAGGGGACCTGCCATGTTTGTAAATAAAAATGGCTCATACTAAGGTAATAAAAACATTACAGTTCATTATGTAAGGTCTTTATACACCACTGATAATAATGTAGTTATGTATATTATATTGCATTTCTGTCAAGAGATACTTACACAAGTTACACAATGAACCTTTAATATTTTCCTTATTTCCCATATCCTACATAGGTTGCTATGCTTTACATGTCCACCAGACTGATTGTGAACTTGTCGCAAACATACATTTCCATGTACCTCACCAATACACTACTCCTTCCAAAGGTAAGACAACTATAGTACTTCTCTGCTTCATAATACACAATGTTTTTTCACATTAGCCTCAGTAAAGATAAAAGTCATGGTAATCTATTTTTAACCTGTTCTTTTGCAGAAATACATAGCCACTATTCCTCTGGTCATGTATGTGAGCGGCTTTGCTTCCTCATTTGTCATGAAACCTGTCAGTAAGCTAATAGGAAAATGTGTAAGTATTTACATTGCCTTATTCATCTGCAAATAAGTAGTGCTAGATAAAAAAAAAATTCTGAGCCACTTATAATTACTTTTAGTTTTTTAGTAAACGTATAAAGTTTATACAAGTGTCCTAGAAGGTGTCGTTTCACACATTGACTACAAACATGATCCACTAAAATTAATAGCCACAGTGTCCAAATACTTATTACCTTTGTTAAAACATAATAACATCAACACTATTGTTTCTATGTTCCTTATTAATAGATGACCTATTTTTTGGGACTGCTACTGATTCTGGCATTTTCTTATTGGGTGCTGCTGGATACTGACATGGGTGACATGGTGTACGGGGCAGCAGTTTTGCTAGGGGTGGGATCTGCAACCATACTAGTGATGTCACTTGCCATGACGGCTGAACTTATCGGAGATCAGACAGTAAGTGAAATGTAAACATTAAGTAATTGCTTTATTTAGGATATTGCCTATATATACACAGTATGTACTGTCTGAATCTAAATAAAGCAGATGTTTGCAGAAGTGAAAATAGGCATTCAAAAATACAAATTTCAGATGTGTAAAATTTGACTCTCAGAAGGATGATGACAAATAAACTCCTTACTCGTTGACAGCAAAGTGGGGCATTTGTTTACGGAGCTATGAGTTTCACAGACAAAGTTGCTAATGGTGTCGGAGTGATGATCATCCAGATGCTCCACCCTTGCCAGTAAGTGTATTAGCTTTTATGCATGTTAAGAGCAAGAGGATAATCTCTCATGTTTACCCTAATGTAATGCTTCACTTTTGTGATTTCTATCATTCAGCACTACAGTTTGCTGTCCAGCCTGTGTATGGTATTACCACTACGTCATGGTTATCGTCACTGGTGGAATGGCTGTTTTAGCAGCTCTTAGCCTCTGCACCATCCTTATCTGGCCTATCAAGATTGTTCGCTGTAAGAAATTCAACTTTGCTGTTTTTACTTTCACACACACTTCTCTGTTGGTCTAGACTCAGTGTAACATACTGTTTCTAGAACATTGTTAAATCAACTCTCTAACTTCTTTAGCACATGTCTGACATGCTGTTTTGTATTTCAGTATCTAATCAAGGTCATGTGAATGGTTCAGTAAACAGCAGTGACATTAAGGGTGAGGGTCGTGTGTCAATAATGACAATCAGGAATCAAACCAACTGATCTGAATCAACATGTCAATGATCACTTTGGTTAAAACCACTGTTTTTCATTATTTTACTATGTTCTTTCCTTAACTTAGATGAATTAATACATAACTATCTTTTTTCAATGCGTGCACTTTTAATCATTGTACAGCACTTTTTGAATGTGTTAGCATTTAGCCTAGCCCCATTCATTCCTATGGCTGCAAACAAAAGGTTTTTTTTGTGCCACCATACTTACTCGTGTACCTACTCATGTAACAGTCTTTAAATAGGGAAAACATGGAAGTGTTTGGTGGCTTTTAAATGAATCCCTGTTTGGATCCTAAGGAATGAATGGGGCTAGGCTAAATGCTTACTCAATTCACAATGGGCTAAAAAAGATGGGTATGTATTATTTCCTTTAATTTTAGGTAAGAACATAGTAAAATATTGAAAAACTGTGGTGTTTTCCTTTAACCAAAGTAAAAAATTACTTTGAAAAAGATTTGCATTCTCTGATTGCATTTTTGTATCCATGAATTCCAGTGCTTAGCAGCAGTTACCTTATATATTCATTCATTTATATCCATCTTTTCATTAATTAAATGATGATTTCATGACAGTCAACAGAAAAAAGTCAAAATGGCTCTTCTATTTACATTAAAACTGTATCACTTATTAGTTTGCTGCCTTGCAAGCAATGGGGTATCCATCAGGAAATGTATATCAAAATTACTTATATTTAATACTTTTAAATCCCTTTGTTGTGATTTTTAGATCTGCCTGAGGTGACTGGCATTCTTGGGAGTGATAGAGAAGACTCGGAGAGCTCTGAACAGCCTTCAGTCAACTAAACAACTTAAAGCCAAAAGTCACAGGGATCTGTTGGTTGACACTTATGTCACAATGCTTAAGGTTAGAATTTAAGTTTTACTTTTTACTCAGGCCAGTATTTGCTTGTGACATCTGTAAAACTAACTTTTACACACATGGGAAAATATTTGAAAGTGTGCTGAGTTTAAATTTAATTTAAAATGATCAATTATAGTTATAATCTAGCAGTCTGCACAAATCGGACACTTTATGAAGGGACTAACTATTTTCTGCACTGTTAAACTTGTTTGTGTGTATATCTTAAAAAATCTGTTATTTACAAGATATACACATTTCTCACAAATATTTAAATCAAACACCAATAAGGGAAATGCCGTCTGCTAAACTATTTAAGCTATTACTGATTCGTAGGTCGGCAGAACGCACAAGTAATGATGGATGTTTTGCTTTGTTATAATTAAAATGAATCCATGAACCAGCTCAGTTCTGTTTTGGGAAACAAGGATTTATGTTTGTTATAAGGGACACAAAGTCATTTTTAGACATTTTGCTCTGAGTTGTTTCTGTTAAAGGGACCAGAGAAACATTTGTGCAATTTCCATGTAACCACCAAGAGTGGTTTTGCTTTATTCTTTCATTTTATATAAATGCATTGTTTTGTTTATTTTTATGTCTGACATGTTTTCTGTTCATTTACTGAACAGAATAAATGTTCTTTATAAACTGACTTTTTTGTAGCATTGTAACTTGTCATTGTTAGCATTCAACTTATTGACAGGAATGCAGTGTCATTGTGGTCACCTGATCTTGTGTGATGCATGTGACAGTCAGGTTGAGAAGCTGTGTAAGTTGTCACTCATGTAAATGAAATGCATTCAAAGTTCAAATAGTTGACATGATCAAGATGTTTTTAAAAGAACAATAATTATGTTTTAAATAAAACCATTTTCTAAATAATGCATTGTCTGTTTTGGACCATAAGTATGATATTGTATAGTAGGCCTACATAAGTACATATAGTAAGTAAGTACATATCTGCATTTGTTTAAAGGGTTTATGTTAAACTATTAAATCTTACAAATGTGTCCTAGCATAAATCTCAAATGTTATTACCATTGTGTCCTTGAGGGAGCAGGTGTTTAGAGGCAGTGACATGTGATTGTGAAATAGGGCTTGTGACTGTCATGTGATGTAATCATATTCTCTCATGGAAATACAGGATAGAAAAACAGGAATTGGACTCGGGTTGTTAAAAACATGCTCAGGTCAAGGCTGCACATTAATTTCTTGTGTCTGCTAATCCACTAGTTCTTAACGTTATTCCTGGAGGCCCACTGCCCTGCACATTTTGTATGTCTCTTTTGTCTGACAGACTCAGTTCAGTTCATTGAGATCTCTTCTAATGAGCTGATGATTTGATTCAGGTGTGTTAAATAAGGGAGACATACAAAATGTGCAGGGCAGTGGGCCTCCAGGAATAACGTTAAGAACCACTGTGCTAATCAGTCTTTGGCCACAAGGTGGCGAAATAGTCAAAGAGGTGCTTGCAAAGACCTTACAAGGAAAGTAAATCAAATAAAAATAAATAAAAGAATTCAAATAAAATAAAATTAATAATGTAAAATATATTATCTATCTATCTATCTATCTATCTATCTATCTATCTATCTATCTATCTATCTATCTATCTATCTATCTATCTATCTATCTATCTATCTATCTATCTATCTATCTATCTATCTATCTATCTATCTATCTATCTATCTATCTATCTATCTATCTATCTATCTATCTATCTATCTATCTATCTATCTATCTATCTATCTATCGTTTTCACAACAGAAGATATTTGATCATTATAATGTTATTCAGATCCTTTCTATAGTGTGAATGGAAGTGATTATCAAGGCTAATAAGCATGGGACTTTGGTTATTTATCTAATTACCTCAATTGCTTATGTGAAACACATTTCAATAATACTTCAGATCTATTCATCTCATTTCTGTCTCTCTTGTCATGTTAAACATCATATACTTAGTGCCCGCAGGAAAATCCAACCGGAATATTTATTAATAACATCTTTGTTTTAAAGCATAGAAAATAAATCGAAAACATACGTTCAGCTGTGTCCTATTAAGAGGCAATTATCACTAATTGGAACAGCATTTATTGAAACCACTGTAAATTATCTTTGATTGAGTACAACACAATGGATTGTTTCACAGACACTGTACTGCAAGCACACAGTGATAAAGAAATGAAAATTTGTCCTCTCTCAAACAACACAATCTGTGATAGTACCCATAATGACCGGCTAATTGACACGTTTACATGCAGTTTATGGTTTAATAACAAACTTTTTTGGACCGAATTCTGGTATTTTGTGAAAATGTAAATGTAGTTAGCCTGTTAGATTAGAAGTAAAGTACATTAAAAAGCTATATTTGCTTATAAATACATAAAAAGCTATATTAGTCTCTGCATTTCTCTGCTTTTAATGCCTGATGGTTTAACTCAGACCAGAATCTCGCCATAATCTGCTTCTCATTAGGACCAAATGTGTTTGCAATGAAGAATCTAAAGGCAACCCGTTTTTTTCTGCATATAGCACTGCAGGTCAGCCAATGTATTTATAACATGCTTTGTGAAATAACACTGGACTGCTCCCTGAGTATTTGAAACGCTCGCAAAAGTAAATTACTATAAGAAAATCACTAATGAAGCTATTAATCATTGTTTTCTGCTATATGGCTCTTACACTTTTAGATTTTCTGCCATTAAATGGTATTTCATGTAAAGCTTTTATTCCGAAGTTCCTGATTTGGCAGCTTTTTTAAAGTTTCCTGAATATATAATTTGTTATTATATATTACGTTGAAACCTGGAGCAATATCTGAGTTTTTATACTAATAAACTCCATTGTCTGCTTATGCTAGCACAATTGCAGCCCTAAACATTTCAAACAATGCTATATGCACTGCCTGCTATAAAAAAAATCAGTAGGTTCATAGCAAAGTGTTTAATTTGTAATGTTTTGACCATTTGTCTTGTAAATAGGATGGGTGATTTGTGCAGCTTGACATATTTTGGCATAATTTGTTATTTTCAGTTCATTTCAGGATAGGAACTGTAAGTTTTTTTTTTTTTTTTTTTTTTAACAGCTTAGCTCTTTTCGGCAATGTCGAAATTGGCAGATCAAGAATGTAATAAAAATCAGAAGAAAGCATTGTGTATTATAGGTGTATTATAACATAATATTCTTTATTACACGGCTCATTGGAATGCTTGATTCTGATTGGCCAGTCGCAACATTTGCAGGTTTGTTAGATAACAACTACTCAAAACTAATAACACGTGGTAACCTGGGTGCTGCAAATCTAAAAATTAAATATGTATTTAATAACATATAGACCATTTCGAAAGATGTAAACAACACTGGTTCAGAAGCACTTCCTTTTTCAGTTTTTTAACACTAGATAAACATTGGGATAAAATAAACAGTGTTGGGTGTAACTAGTTACTAAGTAATTAGTTACTGTAATTTAATTACTTTTCCTTTGAAAAAGTAAAGTAAGGGATTACTCTTATTTTTCTTGTAATCTAATTACAGTTACTTCTGATGTAACTAAATACTGTGAATGGACTCTAAAACAATTATGTATAGTAGTAATACAATAGTGGATTCAACATGGTTTTAGTTTACAATTCTCATTATTAACTGGTTGATTATTATTAGCATTATTATTAATGAGATGTTGGCTGTTTATTAATACTTAATAGCACATATTAATGCCTGATTCTGCAAAACCTTATTCTACATTCTTAACCCTCCCCATTTCTACCAATACTTAAAACTAACAACTTCTTTAGTATTAATAAGCTGTAGTTGGAGTATATTGAGGCAAAAGTAGTTAATAGTTAGTTAATAGAGAGAACTGGACCCTAAAGTGGGACCAGAATAATTGATGTCCTTTTGTATATTATTTCTTCGAGCCATTTCAAGCCTATCCTTGTATCATGTACTAAATATGATTTAGAAAGTAATTAATAAGTAATTAAATACTTTTTGGAGAGAGTAATTTGTAAAGTAATCTAATTACATGATTGAAGATGTAATTAGTAACTAGTAATTAATTACTTTTTTTGAGTAACTTACCCAACACTGAAAATAAACCAACAGAACACATAGAACTGAGTCAAAAAGTTAAACAAACATTTTAAAGATAATGATATATGTGAAATAAAAAATAGCCACAAACTGAAACAGGAAGTGTTTCTGGACCAGTGTTGTTTACATCTTTTGAAATGGTCTATATGACTTTTTTTTTTTACAAATAACCAAATATTGTGTTTGTGACATTTGCACATCTAGTCTTCTAAAACCGAAAGTAAATGGGTTTTCCTTGCGGAAAGTTTGCATTTCAGTAAAAGTTAGCAAATAAAATATTTCAAATCAATATTTTAATGTTCCTTACCCTAATTATGAGGTAAATGTCTTGTAATAAGTTGTTATTGCAACCGGCTGCCTATACATTATCCCTTATTATATAGTGAATCTATGTAAGTTGAGCCGGTTTTGGCTCATAGTAAGATAACTAGTCAAACTAAGTCAAAACTAGCCTTAATTTGATCTATACACAGCCAAATTTAACAAGGTCTACTTCTAAAGTCCACAAATATGTTGTCATAGATAATCAAATATATATTTGGCAAACATTTAAGCCTTGGATAAAGGCGTTTTATTGATGATGTGTTCTGTTATGAGATGTAAGCTTAACCCTGGGCAAATTCTCACAGCTGACAAGAAAGAGCATGTTGTTCTCTCTCTTGTTAAAACATGACCCTGTTCAAGTTAGATGGCAAGCAATGCCCTGTTTATTAAGGGGAGGGAAAATCCAGGAGGTAAAACCTCAGAAAGACAATAACAATGGTGTGGTTTTTATTTAGGGGGAATCCCACAGCCCACAATCACATCCATATTGGCAGCATTCAAACATCTAGCAGGTCCTTAACATTTACTGCACAAACTCATTAAAGATTATTAAAACATCATGGAAAAAGAATCAGGCAGGTTTAAATGGCGAAGGACATTTAAAGAATTTGCAGTCTAATTGAAAACAACAGCAGAAAGTAGAAACTGTCGGTGCTGTAAAACGCAGCTGTTAAAAGCATCCAAAACAAGATCGCTTAGGTGGTTTTAATGAATTCAATCTCCGTTTTTCACTTTTATGTCAAATTAATCATTATGCATTCAGATTGCATTATAATCTGCCACTACAGAAAATAAAACTTAAGCTAATGCTTAAGCTACTTAAGTTGGTCCAGGGTTTCAATGAATTTCCAAAAGTTCACATTTCAGCATCAATTACTGCTTTTGGCAATTGGCCAGGCGAATGGAGTTTTAAAGAAAAGAGTTACCCGACTGAGGTCATCATTCTCCAAATATAAAGAAACATTAAACTCATCAAAATCTGTAATAAAAATATCCAGTAAAAAGCGTATTAAGTTTTAAAAACGTGTTCATAATTTCAAAGACCAATTTTAAAGAGCTATTATGCCTTTTCTCCGTTTTTTTTTTTTTGTAAAGATTATGATGTGATAGTGATTGGTAGCGACTGATCCCACATCCAACAGGTTGTCAATGCCAGATCAGTTGTTATGGGTGGATGCAGTTCTCTTAGGTATCTCTCTATACTGGACCTCAAACCGCCAGGGCCTGGGAAAAACATGAACTTGGAAGTGCTTTTCTAAGAAGGATGTGTATTCATTCCCATTGCTTTTACATGATTCAGGCCCTAAGGCCCTGACTATTAATGACTAACATGGTCATATTTCCAGCGGCTGATTGTAGTGAATCTCTCTGGGCCATGTTGGTGCCATATGTTACAGACTGAAGCCAGAACTGCAAGATCATTGCTAAAATATGCTACAAACAAAAACATGGGGAAATTAACTGGAATGTATCCATGAATATCTACACAAATATATTTCTAGACATGAGGTAAGTCTTTATGATCTTTGCATATTTATCTATTACTTTAAGGCAAAGAGGTTTTCGATTTGATCACGCATATCTGTGTCATCCAGTCTGATTGTTTGGGGTTTTACGCTTCTGTTGATGTGATTTAGCATCGGCTCGGCTTGCAACTGAAGTGTTTTACTCATTCTTGCCTCAACAAGAGCGAGAAAAAGATGGAGGACTAGAGAGAGTGAGTGAGAGATTAGGAGACCACGCTGCCACTGGATCAGTCACACCCACCACGTGTGTTGTGTTTAGACAGCTGCTGTTGAAATGACCTGACTGTGGACAAGAAACATGCTCTCCTCATAGCCGTAAATCATCTCTATTATGGTGATAGGAAAACTTGGAGAGATCTCTGCAGAGCACTTAAAAAATAATAGTCATCTCTTCAAACTACATCATATTACGTGCTTAAACACGAACCGCTAATAATAAACTTTTAAGCGTTTGTTCAGAAGGGATTTAATTTTGATGCTGTCCATCATCTCATAAGTGTAGAGATGATGTCAGCTACTTAACAACTTAACACCAATTCTAACAGCATCTGTTGGTTCTCCTACTAAATGTATACATTTTTGACAATTGGTTTCATTAAGATTTAATTAATAATCTAGATAAATAAGCTTTCCATTGATGTATGGTAGGACATCTGAGGGTGCAAAATGTTGAGAAAATCGCCTTTAAAGTTGTCCAAATGAAGTCCTAAGCAAATGCATCCACTCACAAAAATAAAGGTTTTGATATTTATGGTAGGAAATTTACAAAATGTCTTCATGAAACATGATCTTATATATATATCCTAACGATTTTTGACCCATACAATGTATTTTTGGCTATTGCTACAAATATACCCATGCTACTTATGACTGATTTTTGGTCCAGGGTGACATGCATTTGACAGACACATTTATTTAAAGTTATATGTTCAAGCTATTCATTTTTCTTAGTATGTGCAGCTCCCCACAAACCCACAGTCTTGCACCGATAATGCAATGCTTAGTTAAACTTCAGGTTTCATTTTGCATCATTGACATATACACTCACCTAAAGGATTATTAGGAACACCATACTAATACTGTGTTGGACCCCCTTTCGCCTTCAGAACTGCCTTAATTCTATGTGGCATTGATTCACCAAGGTGCTGAAAACATTCTTTAGAAATGTGGGCCCATATTGATAGGATAGCATCTTGCAGTTGATGGAGATTTGTGGAATGCACATCCAGGGCACGAAGCTCCTGTTCCACCACATCCCAAAGATGCTCTATTGAGTGGAGATCTGGTGACTGTGGGGTACAGTGAACTCATTGTCATGTTCAACAAACCAATTTAAAAAGATTTGAGCTTTGTGACATGCATTATCCTCCTGGAAGTAGCCATCAGAAGTTGGGTACATGGTGGTCATAAAGGGATGGACATGGTCAGAAACAATGCTCAGGTGGGCCGTGGCATTTAAACAATGCCCAATTGCACTAAGGGGCCTAAAGTGTGCAAAGAAAACATCCCCCACACCATTACACCACCACCACCACCAGCCCGCACAGTGGTAACAAGGCATGATGGATCCATGTTCTCATTCTGTTTATGTCAAATTCTGACTCTACCATCTGAATGTCTCAACAGAAATCGAGACTCGTCAGACCAACATTTTTACAGTCTTCAACTGTCCAATTTTGGTGAGCTTGTGCAAATTGTAGCCTCTTTTTCCTATTTGTAGTTGAAATGAGTGGTACCCGGTGGGGTCGTCTGCTCTTGTAGCCCATCTGCCTCAAGGTTGTGCGTGTTGTGGCTTCACAAATGCTTTGCTGCATACCTTGGTTGTAACGAGTGGTTATTTCAGTCAAAGTTGCTTTTCTATCAGCTTGAATCAGTCGGCATATTCTCTTCTGACCTCTAGCATCAACAAGGCATTTTCACCCCACAGGACTGTCGTATACTGGATGTTTTTCCCTTTTGACACCATTCTTTGTAAATGCTAGAAATGGTTGTGCGTGAAAATCCCAGTAACTGAGCAATTGCTTAAAAATTGCTTAAATCACCTTTCTTTCCCATTCTGACATTCAGTTTGGAGTTCGGGAGATACTGCATCCACAATCATGTACTTCCATACTATTTAGTAGGTAAAAAAACAAATGCATTATGAACAGTATGTCCAAAACCTCTGTATACAAAACAGTATGCAAGACATACCTAGATGGTCTAATGTTTTCTCTAAATGAAAAAATGTGCTCCAAACCTCCCAACTTAAACTTGGCATTTACACCATGCTGAAAAGGCTTCATTTCCAATATCCAGGCTTATTTAAATGGTTTGATGCTGTTCGTCATGGCTTGTGAAGTAACGTGGTTGCTGGGGACCAACATCCAAAACATGGACCAATATGCTTAATGTTGATTATTTTACCAGGGCAGTATGGCAGTCCACAGCGCATTTAAAAAGCAACCACAAAAATCCAGTATATTCTTAAGAGTAACCCAGCAGCTCACTGAGCTGCTAATATTTTGCTTCAATGTTGCTAATTTATCATTGGCTGGATTTCGTGAGGCTGATGAGGCATTGATCATGTGACATGAGGTTGGGCTCTGAGAGGGGAAATGCACAGCATTCCTTAACAATCCCTACTGAGGACTGGCTGAAAACTGATAGTGTTGATCTACAAGGCATGGTATGGCTACTAGGTCCACATTAAAATCGTGTAGCACGAAAGTACTATTCATAAACCCTTGTTTATTTAAACTGCTGTGTAGTTAATTGTCGTCAAATTTTAGATGATGAATATGGACTTGAACAGTGTATTAGTTTGCATGTCTATGCACAGCTCGAGTCTACCAAAGAGTGTTTGTTAGTATTTGTGGGAAAAATTGTGATGTGCGGTGGTGCTGAAGGAAAACTGAGTCTGCTCTTGAGTCATTCTGTGAACTAGCGTGATGATGGAAAACAAAAACCCACGCCTTCGCTCTCCACCCTTTAAGTGGTATTTTAATCATTCCCCTTGATATTAGTCAAAGTTTCCAGATTTAGGTGGGGAATTCTTTCCACTCTGAGCCAAGTGTAAATTCAACGTTCTTAGCAATTTAAATGGACAATTACATAACGTAGGCATAACAAAGGGGTGGAGTTGCTGTGCCGAGAGAGTCTTTCTGTAGAGCATCAACTTGTGACAAACAACATCTTGAATTGCTTTTAGTTATACACCTGTGGGCCTGTAAACAAAGATATTGTTAACATTTAACAAGAGTTCCCAAGCAAAAAATGAAATCCTTGGCATCCTCTTAACCATTTGTGAGAATATATCAGATGTGTCAGTAAAACTGCTGCAAGAATTAATACTTGTTTTTCAGTGCTTATTTGTTTTCAAAGCCGTTGGTTATAAAATCATTGTGTTTATATATTTTGCTTTGTGGGGAGGGTTCGGAGCTCATAGATGGGGCTATTTTTTAGCATTCTTTTGTCAATTTGTAATATTTGCTTCTGTAATATTCCTACATCTGTGACACCCCTTCAGAGACTTTTTTAAAAAATGTGATGGAATATGCGGGATATTTATGCAATTTTATGCAATGAAATTGCAGGAACTTGCAAAAACTGCGGGAACTTGCAAAAACTTTTTCTGCTTTTGCTGCTTTTGAATGATGTTCACGTCACTTCATAATGTTCCCATGGCAACAGGGGACATGGCTGCGCTTGTGTTAGGTAAATGCAACATTTTTCAACTTTCTGCTTATATATATATGTCATTCTACAGAAAAGGTGGAATTCGGGTGATGGAAATTTGCTTAAACGAACTTCTTTCAACATACCCAAAACTTCTTTAATAGCATTAATTAACTTGTCAAATCTATGAATCCGCAAAACAGGGGGCTTTTAACTTTTTAATACATTTTAATAAAGAATCCAAGAGTCATTTATTTGTCTCTTTACAGCTTGTGTATTTATTTAAAGGTTTAGTAGAGGAATGATAACAGCAAGAAAAATTATTGATTATTAATATTTGTTTAATTAAATTCTTCATCTTTACCCAGCATTGTATGAAATTATTTGATTCTCAGTTTGACTTTTTTCTTTAAAACCAACAAAAACAAAAATATTCAATCAAAAAGGCTTTGATGCAAAGACTGAAATATCAACAATGTCTTACATCCCATATCAACAACAAAATATTACTAGAAAGTACAAGAAAATACATTCATAGCACCAAAACTTGGTTTAATACCAATGACACAATGTAACACCAATGGCAAAATTAGAATATAATAATAGATAATGAATATGATAAAAATTATAAACTTTCATAAAATTTTCCATCTTGTTTATGCTTTTATGCTTTTTATGCTTTTATGTTGGTCAGTTAAAGGAATAGTGCTTAGGAAGTACTTATTAGAGAAGTAACACTAATGACGGTAACACCAATGATGGTAACACCAATGACAATTTACAGAATGTAAATTTACAGGCTGCCATTAGCCATGTGCCATTTCATCAGAGATGTAACAATCACATACTAATTCATATAATGTATTTTTATGTATTATGTATTTTTATGTAAAAATCTTAACACTCCCAGCTATAAAAAAAGAGTAACACTAATGACATCCAAAAAATCTTATCTCAAAATTCTTAGATATATCATGATATTTTAGACAAATACGGTAAGCATCTCACAAACCTGTTGCCTTCCTCCACTGCACTTCTTTCACTGACCTCTTGAACCATGAAAAACTTCAAAGAGCTTATGCATTGTTTCAAAATAAAAGTGCTTTGGGTAGGGTAACACCAATCACATAAATTTGGGGGACAAATATTTATTTGATATTATTCATATTAATAGTGTATTTTTACCATTTCAGTGTTGTAGTAAATTCATACAGGGTTAAAGGTAAATGTAAATTTGATTTGTTTTACAAAAACATGGTTTTAAATAATAACACAGTTCAACTTCCATGTATGATCAAAAGGACAGGGCAATTTTCAGGACCAGACATTTACAAAAAGTTTAAAAAAGGAAAAAAATTAAATTAATAAACTCTCTCATCATTTTAAGGACAGTCTATATGTATTAAATATATATCATTATGGGATTATTGGGTCAAATTAAATAACAAAGGGAAGCAAGGGACAAGCATTTCCACCTTTTTTGTAGAATGACCTATATGATTTTTGCTACGAAAATGCAGAGATTATGAAATCATGCAAGCCCAGCACGTAAATCTGCAATTTATCGTGCGAAAGTGCTGCGTATTTGAAATATGCCCCCCTCCCCTCATAAATATGCAGACTTTGGCTGATTATGCATTAAATCATACAATCGCATTATCGGGTTTTTCTGGAGGGAGTTAGATCATTAAACAGTTTTTCACCATTTCCCCGCCACTTATACAATTGTGAGCATCTATTCAGGTTGTAGCTGTATTTGAAAGTTGAAAGAGACACCAGCTTTCCCGCAACTGGACGTGGTTTCAGGGCCAACAGTGGACACGCCCTCCGTGTTTGAGAGCAGAAAATCCATGTTTTTCCAAGATTTTGATAACTAATGTTATTTACTTGGTGTTTTTTCCATCATTCAAATTTGGTTGGGTGGTTAATAGCACATTTATTTGTGTTGTGACAAACTCAGAACACATTTAATATCTAACTTCACAGGGACTTTTAAGTGTGAGCTTCTGTTGTATGTAATGTTTACATTATATTTAGGAGTAAAAATAGCTATAATTTCTATCATTTAATGACTTCAGTGAATCCCAGAGTGTTAACAAATGCCGATACAATATTCTTTTGATTTAATCACATTCTTTATTCAGTTTCCCCCATGTCTTTCCAGAAACCCACAATAACAAGCACATTTGGGGTGTCCGTTGAGTAGTGTCAGTTTGCTTTCTTTCTGTATATCATTGCACAATTCTTTAAACTCTTGACGTGACTTCTCTTTAAGAGAACACAAAGGTTTATCCCTAATTAGGGAGGACTGGAAAATGAATTAGGGAATCTTGTAAATCTAGCATGTAAATAAAACACACATTGGAATCCAGGCCGAGAACTTGCCCACCTCTGTGTTTATGAAATACTTTGGCAGGGCTCCTGATCAACCCTAATCAAAACCAAATGAGAGAAAGAGGGCGAGAGTGGGAAAAAGTGATTGAACTTCATTATAATACTACTCCGTACAATTACTAGCAGATTTGAAACAGATGACTCCCGCAGTTTTACACTCTTTTGAGACACGATCAACCAAAGTTAATTTTATTTTTGGATACATTTGTCTACACTGGATTTTCTTATTGCTTCCTCTTTAAATAGGATTAAGTTAATAAATATAAGCCACAGATTTAGCTTTTATCATTATAATAATAATAATAATAATTCAGTGCTTTAATCATTTTGCCCCAAGAAAGTTTTTTATAATCTTAAAGGGGACATTTCACAAGACTTTTTAAGATATAAAATAAATCTTTGGTGTCCCAAGAGTACATATGTGAAATTCTAGCTCAAAATACCCCACAGATCATTTATTACAGCATGTTAAAATTGCTACTTTGTAGGTGTGAGTAAAAATGTGCCGTTATGATAAGAGACGCTTGCGTTTGCTAGATACTCACTTAATCTCATGTGTATAGTGTTAAGTGAGTGTCTTGCGAGACCCTTTTGATGTGTATAGTTCTCATGACACAGCAAACACATATTTTTCGTTTTTTTCGAGGAAGCACCGGACGCCACTGAACAGTGCACTGGTTTAAAAAGTGGATAGTCTGCTAAACAGTGAAAGAATCAAATCGACTTTGACTCATCCATTGTAATCAGATCTTAAACGTTTGTTAATGCCATTTTAGTATCATGATCTCCTTGCTATGCTGCCAATTAGTCATAATTGGTAATTGGAAAACTAAACTCCGGGGTTCACATCCGCATGCTGTCAGTGTGCAGATTGCTGCCAGCAAGGAAATTAAAGGCAGATTTCAATGTATGGCCTCCTGACCAGATTTTGTTCTCAGAGGCATGACATTATATTTTTAAACGACTCATATAACACATGAAATTGGATTAAATAGATCCTTCATATTTTGTAATATGTCTCACATATTCTGAGTCTTTGAAATGTGACGGCCACTGTAAAGGAGCTGTTTGTACATAATTGTTCATAATTCGATCATTTGTTGCCAATAGCGTTTAAAACAAGCTTGACAAAGTGATAATATGCTCCCTTTGGTAACAATAAAGTCCTTTGGTCCAGTGAGATCTGTAATTAATTGTGTAAATCAGTGAAATTTTTTACGTGCATCAGGGGGCTTTTTGTATTGAATATGAGAGTGAGTTATGATAACGCAACACAATAGCAGGCCTGTTTCTGGCCCTTATGAATAAGCCCACTTAATCAGCCTGGGGAGGAAGGTGCAAAGCCTCTGGGACAAATGTATAATATCGCTGCTTCCTTCCATAAGCCGGTGCTGCAGATTTATGGTGTGGCTACTTTGCTAGAAAAACTCTCTCATGCCGTCTTCCTCCGCAACCTGTTTTCCTTCTCCTGGAGTTTTAGTGTAGTGTTGTTTCCATCACTTGGGGAAAGAGGGAGTTGCCATTAAATGAACAGAGAAGGAAAGGCAAAGTGAAAAGAAGTCTATTTGGTCCACACATCACAGAACAGTTTGGAACGATCGCGCCCTCGATATGACAGTCAACTTGGTCTGTCTGACTGGGACCGAGCAGTGCAAAGGCATTATGACGCAAGAACAAAATATTTTGTTATGGCTGGTACTCGGCTATGTGATCTCGACGCTTGAAAATAAAGGTGGTACACTATGCCATCGAAGAACCATTTCACAACACTTTCTAAGATGTCAAATAAATCTTTGGTGTCCCCAGAGTACTTATGTGAAGTTTTAGCTCAAAAAATCATATAGATAATTTGTTATAGCATGTTTAAATTGCCCCTTTGTACGTATGAGCAAAAGTGTGCTGTTTTAGGGGTGTCCTTTTAAATGCAAATGAGCTGATCTCTGCACGGGTGGCAGAGTCATGGTTGGGTAGTGCAGATTCAGGGGCAGTATAATCCCCTTCTGACATCACAGAGGGAGTCAATGACCTATTTTTTCACATGCTTGCAGAGAGTGGTTTACCCAAACTAAGTTACTCTAGGTTGATTTAAGCACTGGGGACCCAGTTATAACACTTAAATATGGAAAAATTCAGATTTTCGTGATATGTCCCCTTTAACTTCTAAAGAAAACAGTCTCTTTAGACTGTAAATGGTAATAAATAAATGGGACTTTTTAAGGAACTTCTCATTTTTAGAACTGTGGAAGCCTGCATCCATGTACAATTAAACAGTTTATTTTTGTCAATATGTATCATTTAAAAAAAAAATTGTGCAAATAATTTACTAAAAAGAGTTTACTTGTATATCTTGACAGATAATAGAAATATAATGACGGGACAAAACTCACAAAAGACAAACAGATTATGCTGATGGCGATAAATCTTTGACATGTCTGTTTATTTTCAAAATCATTGATTCTAGTTACTCCACATACACCAGATACAGTATTTATAGAGATGCCATCTTTGTCACCTCCATTCCAGTTAGTAAATCCTTTCCCTAAATTCCCTCCAATATGCAACATTTATAGTTTGGCTCAGTCACTTGCTGGTCATGAATGTGTCAGCATCACTGAGACTGATCAGTAATGAGGCGTGACAGACGCTAACATGAGAACCACATCACAGTGAGAGAAAAGCCCATGCAGGAAGGTCTTGTCCTCTGGGAGAGAGTGAAAAGAAGAGATGCTGTGTGATCTGATCTGTTCATTATTAAATGAGCTGTCAATTCCTCAAATATTTACAATTTAATGTGTGCTTGTTTGTTGACCCGCATGTTAAAATTTTTAACAAAAATTATTTTAATAAGTATGGATATTAAAATAATTGGATATACTCTCTGAAGTAGTACTTCTGAATATATGCATAGAGAAATCTGGGGCATTGTATTTTTGGCCGATCGAGTATGACCTTTTTGTGCTCTCCCCAAGGCATATTTTTTATAATCAGAAAGAGCATTTTGGTCGTCTTCATGGCAGGAACACATTAGGCGGGGCTGATGGTTGTCAGTGTGAGTGAAGGTCACCAGTGTTTTTTGTCTTGTATATGTAACATCCTAGAAAAATTCTGAACCGCATTCAAAGCCTTGCAGTTTCCAATAACCTCACATGCCAAAGATGTGTCTGTTTGGTATTTAATGAATAGATCTTGAGATAAATTTGATTAGAACAGTAGACAAAAAAGGGTATCTTTTATGGACTGGGCCAAGTACAAAATTTATTACGAGTAAGTTGTAAAGCTGGTAAAAATAATGTTTGACTGCATTAGTAACAATGTACTTAACGTAAAAAATAATGGCTCAGTTGGCTGTGTTAATGTTATAGCCTACTTGCATACAATGTAAAAAAGTCCTTGTTTTTAAGTTGAATCAACTTGAATTTACAATTGATAAATTATATATATAAAAAGGTAGAATTAGCTTTTTATTTCAACTTTATTTTTATAATTTATTGCAACTCCTCACTAGTCAAGAAAGTTAAAAACAATTGTATATTCAAGTTGATTAGACTTAAAATTTTAAGGAATTTTTACAGTGTACATACAACACAGATATTTTGTATAGGGGTTTTCAAATACAACCAGTGTGTCAATCAGTAAAAGTTATTTCATGAATCGGGGTATTTTATCATTTTCAATATGTGTGCAGACCATTTGGTTGTTTGGCTGTAGTGCATAGTTAAAACTTTTACATATTATTTATCTTGACCGATGAGTTGTTTTAACTTATAAAATATGGTTGAAATATATCAACTTCATTATATAAGATGTAGCAACTTATCTCTTCTCAAGAAAAATAATAATAAGTTGAAATTAGTTGATTAAACAAAAAAAATGTAGGGCAGCAAATAATTTTTTACAGTGTGGTTTCCAGCTTTATAAAAGTATTTTTAAGTATCTCCAGCCATATTTTCAAGTTCAAGTGATACAAGGAATGTATTCCTAATTTTTATACCCCCCCAAAAAATTAGTTTATCATGGTTTTGGAATCAACAAACATACAGGTCACATGACCATGCAAACATGGTATGTTCAGAAATGTATTCATGCTACAGACATATGTACCTTTTGCAATGCATAACTTTTGCCTCTCTACACCATGTAACCTTTTGCCAGTGGCCGCTTGCAAAAACTGCTTATACTAGTTTTGCAAAACACTAGACTATTCTTACTTACAAGTTAACTAATTTAAGGGTGGTTGCTCCGACTGGTTATTAGGACAGTCTAACTTAGTGGTTATGGTTCCTTAACTTATCCATAAGTCAAATTATCCCAAACAGACATTTTTAAGTGGGCATTGTAGTTTATTACCTAATTTTGAAACCCTATTCACCTTTGTCTTTTTTAAATACTTTTTGCTTCAAATCATAGTTTCTAATGTTCTGATTAAACCAAACTGTTTGGTTCGATTCATTATTTGGAACATTTAAATGAATAATTTTATTAAACATCCGCATGGAATATATAAATCGAAAAACTATAAAGCTTATAAAGTGGGCGGGCACTGTTGCCCCCCATTAAACATCAAATTTGTTCTGATTGGCTATGATTGCATACACCGAGCAGCACAAATTGCTCATAGCTGGAATCTCATTGCGTCTCATGTCAGAAAGGACACGGTGTCAAAAAGGTAATGGCTTACGGATAGATCAAAACGCACTTCCAACCAATGCTAGTTTAACTTCTCCCCCACCCCACTCTCTGTTGTGTTCTCTCTCCATATTTTTCTCTCTCCGACTGTCTCCTTCCTAATGGGCTCCAGATGTGGAGGTTGATGGGGGTGAGCTGCTCGCTTGTCATCCGTAGAGCTGTCTGTCCATGGGGAGACTCTGTCAGTAGGTTGGAGGGTGCAGAGGGATGATGTGGGGGTAGGGTGAGCGAATGATCAGGGCTGCCGGGGCTCAGGTCAGAACTAGACGACATCTGGAAGCACTCGGGGTCAGTGAGCCCTGGCTGTGAGGGGTAGGATGGACATTCAGCCAGGGAGACAACATAAACGTTTTTATCTTACTCTTCTATTGACTAGTCTTCAACTCAACCAGAGACAGGAGCAATTATTATTTGATTATTTATTAAATCAAATAAGTGTGAATAAACATAAATCGTTTTACAGTCCACAGAATAAAACTTACGCACATTAATTCATTCATAGGTGTTTGGTTGATATTGGCTCAAGGACAGTCTCGATTTCATCCAGGTTTCTCCGTGTATCATTAAACAACCTCCAACAAGTGACTCACTTTGTTAGGGGAACCTTCAAGGCCCATTGACCTTAATATAAATGGTTGAAAGAGGGTAGTGTCAAAGAAAGCTGTTGAAATGGGAAATAGCTCTCCAAAGTGAACATCCAGTATATAGCAGGTCCTCCGAGGATGGCTGTGTTTGGAAATGGTTTGACTCATGAACTGGTGGATCATAAGGATTCCACTGCAAATTGGATGGAACGAGCCCAGCTTGCGGGGAGAAGCCACATTAAAGGCAGCATAATTGGAATAATGACAGGAATTTTAACATAGATGCATCATTTAAGTAAAGTTTTCAACTCGACAGCATTCACCTTTTTGTCCGTTATTTTTAAACCAGGAGAGGTTAATCTCTGTTATTCATCCAATCAGGAACACTGAAGAAACAAATGTGCCCGTTTCCAATTCAGTCTTGTTAGACGTAGGCTCCTGCCAACTCTCATAGTTATTGGCAAGCCTAAGGCAACAATTTATTTAATGTGAAACAACTTTTTTCTTCCATTAGGATCATGAATGAATTTTTCAGAGTTGAAATAACAGGATGCATTTAAACTCGATCTGACTGAAGCTCCTACAGAGACTGCAAGGGCTGGAACCCAATAAACACTTATTTAGACTGAAATATTTTCAGGCAACCTTTAAAAATAATTATGGATACTCGTTATCCATAATTATTTTTAAAGGTTGCCTGAAAACATCAAAAAAGTTTCCTAGTACTCAAAACATCTAAGAATTTAAAAGGCGGCAATGTTGTGAGGGAAACTCATACATAATGTTGGACTTCACTGTCGTTTGAAAGACGCACCAAAGCGACTTACAGTGCATTCAAGGTATTCATTTTATCAGTATATATAAGGAGATGCAAAAGCTGTTAAAGGATTAGTCCATTTTCTTAAAAAAAATTCAGATAATTTACTCACCACCATGTGATCCAAAAGGTTGATGTCTTTCTTTGTTCAGTCGAGAAGAAATTATGTTTTTTGAGGAAAACATTCCAGGATTTTTCTCATTTTAAACACGTAGCAGTTTAAAATTGCAGTTTCAAAGGACTCTAAACGTTCCCAAAGAGGCATAAGGGTCTTATCTAGCAAAACGATTGTCATTTTTGACAAGAAAAATAAAAAATATGCACTTTTAAACCACAACTTCTCGTCTATTTCCGGTCCTCTGACGCGCCAGTGTGACCTCACTTAATTGCATAATGCCGTGGAAAGGTCACGTGTTACATATATGAAACGAACATTTGCGGACCAATAAACTAACACAAAGACATTCATTAGTATCATTTGACATACAAAACTTCGGAACGGTCCTCTTTCTCCACACTTGTAAACACTGGGGCGTAGTTTCGCATACGTCATCTATGACCTCTTGACATGATGACGTTTTGCGTGAGGTCGCGCTTTATTTTTCTTGTCAAAAATGAAGTTTCGCTAGATAAGACCCTTATGCCTCATTTGGGATTGTTTAGAGTCCTTTGAAACTCCATTGAAACTGCAATTTTAAACTGCATTAGAACTGTTATGTGTTGGGGTCTATTAAAGTCCATTAAAATGAGTAAAATCCTGGAATGTTTTCCTCAAAAAACATAATTTCTTCTCGACTGAACAAAGAAAGACATCAACATTTTAGATGACATGGTGGTGGTGAGTAAATTATCTGGATTTTTTTTAAACTAATACTTTAAACGTCAAACTCAACCGAATGCACATATTATACTTCCCTCAAATATACTCTCATTTACGAAATGCATTACAATGCGAACAAATTTCTTTGCAGTGCTGCTGAAACATGGATGAAAAAAAGGAAAAACAACTCACCACTGTTCACCCCCCCTTCCTCCTGTTGTCTATCTCTGAGGTCACATGTAATCAGCAGACCAAGGGAGCCATCAGGTACATAAACAAGCCAATGTCAGTCATTCAAAAACAGCCCATGGCCACTTAAACCCAAACGATCACTTCCTGTGCCATAAACAGCCTGTTTTGAAAGTAAACATTACTGTTCAACAAAAATTTTACAGGGCTGGCCCTAAAGACCGGTTAAAAGAATCAAAGTTCACCACG
The DNA here is from genome assembly GCF_030506205.2 of Paramisgurnus dabryanus. Lineage (NCBI taxonomy): Eukaryota > Metazoa > Chordata > Actinopteri > Cypriniformes > Cobitidae > Paramisgurnus > Paramisgurnus dabryanus. The sequence goes on along the minus strand of NC_133342.1, from coordinate 23,227,821 downwards.
CAACACCAAAAAGTCCATCGTCGGGTAGTAAAACGCGCAGGCTGTTTTTTAGTGTGCTCTTGTCAGCTGATTTTTCTCTTCAGCCTTTAAAACGTTTTCATGTCCAAAGCAAATACACAGGCACTTTAATGAGATGATAGCTGGCAGGGGAAGAACATCAGCACTGGAAGTGTTTGGATCTAATGCTAACTGACCGACTCGATTAGTTGAATTTAGTCATTTCCCCGCTTTTGTTTACCCTAAGAACAGAGTGACGGTGAAAACAAGCGTATGGTTTTAGGAAAAGAGCCACAGGAATTTCGGCTACGCTTTCTACTGTTTCTCACGGAGCACCCAAGAGTCCTGATGTATAGTTATTTTACAGTTTGAAGGTGTGCTCTCACAGAGGGAGGAAAAGACTAACAACCATCAAACATGAGTATTTTAGCTTTTGTGAAAGCACACATATGCACTTCTCGTGCGCTTGGGTTTCTGAATTATTTCACTTTTGTCTTTCCTTTTGGAGTGTAATGGTGTAAATTAAACCGGCCAATTGGGGGAGTGTGTGTTTCATCTACTTTTATTCTAAAATACCTCCTCTGAGGCTACGTACATAATGTAAAAGGACTTGACATGTGATACTGTATCCAGAACTGTTGCCAGCAACAGAATAACAAGAGATTAAGCCACCAGTTTATGCGCTTAAGAACATTTGAAAAACTTTAACATAACAGCAAGGTTTGTTGCTCTGAACAATAAATCAAGTTTTCATGTGAGACTGACCGGGCTTTTAAGGAAACAGATATTGTCTCTAACACACTAATCCTGGTACGCTAAGCCATGACACTGCTTGGATATTTTTATTGCAAAGGTATTTTACATGTTTAGATATATTTAGAAAACATAAATGGGTAAAATCATAACTCCAAACTCATTGAAAAGATGTCATGGTTCAACCTTAATTACAGACTGTTGTATAACATGGCTACACTTCTGTATATGCCAAAATAAACACATAACGCTTGCTTGTCATGGGTAAAAACTGAAAAGTAATAAGAGAGGCATTTTACCCAGTTCCAAAAATCAAAACACTTTAAAATCTCAGTTTGTGGCCTCAGTGCAGTTATGAGTTCCAAAGTGAAATCAAGGGGGAAATCCTAAAAACTTCCCAGATGCCCGGAACATCGTAGTATGTAAATTCCGCAGAGGTCGTCAAATCCCTGTGGTCAGCAACGGTTTCAAAAAATCTATAGTAAGCCATCATCTTCAAAAGAGATGACCACACTCATGCTACCAACAGTTGGGTGATGTTTCCATTTTGTGCTTTCCAAAACCAAATTTTCCCACATGTCATTTTCCCACATGCCAAGAATGTGGCATGTCTTCGGTTGGTTAAGGAAAGCTTGGTACCTTTATGAAGTTCTTTATTGCTTCCTCTTCTTTTGATAATTAGATGAATACGAGTAAAACACATACAGAAGGACAGAAAAATATGTAAAAAGTCGCTGACAGAAAGCTTTGGTTGGGATGTTGGTATTGCTCTGCTGTCCAGTTCAGTTGACTGTGGGTACCTGGTTGAGACTGTATTCTTTGGCCTTCAATCTCAGGTTGGCGATGCTATTGGCCATGTTCATTCCCTGTGCTGTGTTGTTGTTCGCACATGAAGGAGAATATGTTGCCATGGCACTGTAAGAAAGGAGTAAGGTTGTCAGGAAGTTTTCTTTTCAGTTTTATTCAAATTGTTAAGTAATACCTCAGATCAGGAATGCAACTATACATGTTTAATATCACAATACGTGTTCAATTATGTGTTTGATTTGAATATTCTGTATTTTTATTTTCAAAATTTACTTAACTGGTGAAATGTATATAAGTTTTAATCTTTTTTTTGTAAAATCATAATACATTATGTTTGCGTACATTTATCTTATTAAATCTGTCAACAGTTTACTTTAATTAATTTAAACAGTTATATAGTTTAAGCAAAGGGAGAGAAATTTTTGCTGTCGATTACCACATTACCAATTTTGAAAAAATCATTATGACTTTCTGAGAATATGTGACCCTGCACAAAACATAAGCCGCACGGGTATATTTGTAGCAATAGCCAACAATACATTGTATGGGTTAAAATTAAAGATTTTTTTTAATGCCAAAAATCATTAGGATATTAAGTGAAGATCATGTTCCATGAAGATATTTTGTGAACGTCTTACCGTAAATATATCAAAAATGTATTTATCATAAGTAATACTGTTAGTGTTGCTAAGGAATTCATTTGGACAACTTTAAAGGCGATATTTTTTTATTTAGATTTTTTGCACCCTCAGATTCCAGATTTTTATACAATAGTTGTATCTCGGACAAATATTGTCCTATCCTAACAAATCATACAGCAATAGAAAGCTTATTTATAATTGGTTTTGTGGTCCATGGTCACATATGTTTACAGTTTATACGCTTACAGTATGCAAACAGACAGATATATGGAAATATACTGAAGCTCAATTTTTGTAGTTGCTTCTGGTATAGATGCCAAGTGTACCGAGTTCTTCATGGATAGATTCCTAAATGGTTATAATTATGATTATATAAATACAATTTATAAAGTGTTACAGTTGCATATTTTAAATGATTCATTAACTGTATTTTGTGATGCATTAAATTTTCATTAGTGTATTTTTAAATATATATTTTTTCATGTTAATTTCTACACATAGTGGCAAGTCAAAACTTGTCTCTCCATGACTGGAACCATATCCACACCAACTAAAACAGCAGTTTTTCTCATGAATGAGTAATCCACAAAGAAGTGTAACTCATCCCACTTTACAATTAGATTGAAAACTCCATACCCTATAATCTACAGTATAATTAATGGCTAACCCTTTTAGACAGATAAATAGCTAGACATCTAACCTGTATGATGGTGAGTTTCCCCAGGACAGGTAGTCGTTGGGCCTGGGAGCAGGTCGTGGGACAATTGGCTGCTCTACGGCTGTTACTTCTCCCGAGAAAGACTTGAGCAATGAGGCATTTTTACTGGCCAGCATTGCGCGTTCGTTTCGTCTAAATTTGGCCCGCCGATTTTGAAACCAGACCTGGGAAACAACAAAAGATTCTTGCTTTGAAATACATAGTATAAAGAGCAGCTTTGACAACATAGTGCTCTAAGATCACCTTAATTATACTTTAAGTACAGTTGAATCCACATGGTGTCTTTACACTGAACAGTTGAAAGTTCATTCCACTGACTGTATGGATTATATAAAATCAACTAACCTGAACTCGAGCTTCAGTAAGGTTGACCCGTCGTGCTAAGTCCTCTCTGACAAAGGCGTCAGGGTAATGTGTTCTCTCAAATACCCTCTCCAGGGCCTGCAGTTGGCTGCTGTTGAATGTGGTCCTATTTCGCCTCTGTTTACGCTTTTTCTTCTCCTCTGAGTTGAGTTGTTCATCTGAGGAGACACAAACACACACATATGTATGAATACACACCGTGAAATTAGGATGATGTTGTCAGGAATATGCTCAGTATATAGTAGTACTCATTTAACAACCGACCTGAAGTGGGAAATAGAAAATGAAATACATAATGAACAGTAGAACTGGTTTGTTGTAGAAAATCAACAACAAAACATTTTATATAAAAATACTTTACAAATCTTTCTGGCATGATAATGTTAGGGAATATTATCAAAAAAGCTCATTGAAGGGATTTGAGAATGATTTTCATGCAATCTTGTGTGTCATAATCTTGCATATATATTAGTTTTATAGAAATGCAAATAAAGAATCACAACATGAAACTATGCAATCAGTCTGACTTCAGAGTATCAGTTTTCTCAAATATACATGGTAATATTTTCTTTTTTCTTTTTCTTTATCATCCATCATCAGACACAATTTTATTTTACAAAAAAAATAGGGCATTTTAGTTCGTGGAACCCAGTATAATCTTTAGGATTTTTATTGGTAAAAAGGCAGATCGTTGAATACAGAGTCTTTGGACACATTAATCAAGTCTTAAAGCGCCTCATAAAACTGCCCAGAGAGGGAGAAAAATACCCTAGTGACGAATTGATTCGCCCCAATTCTTCTTAGGACTTAAACTCAAAACAAAGATAAAAGGAGAGGTTATCAATGCTAAACCCTGAGCATTAACAGTTCTACATGTGACAGCTGTCTGGATAGGGATGTTGAAAATCTATTGAATTTGATCGGTTTTCGAAATTATAGGCTGAGGCCTAGTATTTTTGCTTGGTTATGTCGCAAGACCTAAAACGTAGGTTACACACGCACAACTTTATTTACATCCATTAAATATTTTTTAAATAAATGTCACTTTTTATAAGTTGTTTATTTGATTTACTTGTGCAAAGTAGCGGATTCAAATGTATTATATAAAAAAACGCTCATCATATACAATTAGCCTACACGTAAAATTGTTGCTTATGGTTCCATTTGCAAGTGGTTTGTGTGTTTATTTTAATTTCTCGGGTTTTTTCTCTTTTTATAATTTATCTGAAATGCAGCCTATTATAATCATCAGCTGGCAAAGTGAAAACAAACCTATAGGTAAAAAAAAACATAAAACATCAAATAAAGAAAATATCAAATAAATAAATTGTGCTCTTTCCTTTTTTATTTGAAAAAATTAAAATCTTCACTTTCTTTTACGTTGTTATTTATATATAGGCTTTATATAAATTTCGGAAATAAAAAAATATTTTGGAAATCAAAAATTCAGACCTAGTTTCGCTTAGAAGAAAATATAAAAATAGGCCTACTGCTAGGCTACTCTTAGCAAATTAATCAAGTTTCTACCTGAAAGTCCTAAACATTATGTTATATCTTTTCTGTTTGAACCTTAATGCAGAATAATTTAGGCCCATCATCCAATGTCTTAGATTTAATTACAACAGTCGAGTAAAGGCTTTGAATGTAACAACTCAACACGCAATTAAATACATCTCTTAATTGTGCATATTATCAAAAAGACTCATAAAAACGGCCATTAGTCTACATTTGCTGATGTCTACATTAAATCTACAAATATGACAGTTTTATATACCTTATGATGCTAATAAAATATCGAATTTTTATTACTTCCTGATTGTTCGTGGTTCTATAAACCCCTATGATATGTGTGTAATATGAGGTAATATGAAAAATAGTTATTACTGACCTGTGACCTGACATATTTTTCCTATTTCTCAAGCTTTTGACCACAAAGTTGGCGTGGAAGTTTCACTACGATCAATTTCATTCAGGACAGTGGACATGTTAAAAGATGAAAACTAATTCAAATGGTCGAATGAGGTGGCATTCAAATAATGCGGCATGTTAAAATTCACTGCTCATATATAAGGTTTTATATAGCCCAATTTTTTTTCCAAACCGAAAACTTGTTTATAGGTCTCAAAAATGAAAGTTATTACCTATCGGTTTTATGACACTAAGTACTTTTTGAATTAAAAGGTGCTTGAGTATTTGAAAGTTATGCATTGATTATGCACTTACTCTCCTGCTGTGTTGTGTCGCTGCCGCTGGTCAGTCCCGGAGACTCCAGCATACTCCTGCCCGTCTCTACTGCGCTCTCCTCCGCATGAGTTCCCACCATCTCCCGCGCTTCCTCCAGATCCAACAGGTGACTTACGGAAAAGTTTTTCTTAGCCTGTAAATGATCCTGATTTGCGGTAATCGGATTCTCCAGTCGGTTAGGTAGCGTGGCTTGTCTGTCCATTAGATGAGCATAGCTGGAAGTCATGACGCAAACTGACGAAACCAAAACTTTCTTCCACTTATAACCAACATCGGTTAAGTCTTGACCATAAACAATCACTCTGTGCTCGACAAATAGAGCGATTTGAGACTTTTACATCCGTTGTTCAGCGTCGTGTTGATCCAGACACGCGTCGTTTCCACTTTTTAACTTGACAGTTATGTGTCTTTATGGGAAATGGCATCACCAGTAGACATCTCCACATCAAGGACTCATTTGCATTACACGATGATTCCCTCTTAAGTTGCACAACAGAGACTTTTTCTTCTCATTCTGACGGAGTTTTAAATGAGGGAATGAGTAAGCTGGCGAGAAAAGTATGATGGCACAAACGAACGACGTACGCCCAATAGTAGGAGGTAGGACGAGCCTCTCCTTTCTAGCTCCTTTCTTCAGTACCTCAGGCGACACACTGGCACAGAGGGGGGAGCTTAGCCCAACATGCATCTGAAGTCGTCGGGAGGGATAATACACATGCAAGAAGACCTAATTACGTGGCAATGTTTTTGTCGGTGTTTCTAATGTTTAAAATTTTCCCCACCCACAACACACATTGTACACACAGCCCCACCCCAACATTTAAAGTAACCTATTTTAATAATTATGCTATATAATTGAGTTGCCTATCTGATTGAACAGACTCGGGGATCTTTTTAGTGATAATAAAAACTGAATGAGCTATTTTTTATTAGATTGGAAAAAACATAATGCTTCAATTGTTTTTTTACTTTATGAACGTCTTAAAAATGAATGGGAAATTTTCAAGTGATACTTGATAAAAAAGTTGTCTTAAAGAAATCAAGTTTAAACACAAACAAAGTTCTTGGGATGGACATTGTACATTCTCTAATTGTGTCAACATATCTATGATTAGATGCTAAAATATTCGGTTTACAGAGGATGCTGAGACATTGCGTGCGCTTTTAAAGAGTCTCCCGTCAGGAGGGGATCGAGCTCTGCATGTGTCGCAATGGCATGAGTTCAGGCTCCAGGCTGCCTCCGTCAGCCTCCTAGGTCTGGGAAAAGAGCACTTGATGCCATCAAAGGGGTGCAGATTGAATCCAGATGTGCAGTGCCTCTCTCGTTTTTTCCATGCATTTAATTAAGGAGCTTGGATTGAGGAGATCTTTCTTCATCATTAGTTTCCCCCCAAGATCTCATTTCTCCCTCGAAGCCCAGCTCGCTGCCCGTGCCAGCGCTTTGCTTTTTTATTATTATTATTTTACTCTGCCTGTAAATCTGCCACATATCGAAGCTTCGAATCTCTGTGAAGAAAAGCTCTTACCTCACAAGGAACACTGCAGGGAAAGCCAAAGTCAGGCCCGGATAAATAAACCAAGACTATTTTAATAATTACTTTACGTAAATATCATATTAATGACAAACATAAAAAAGATACATGTAGCGATCTTGATATTTTGACAGAAAGTAAATATAAATTAAAGTATGTAAGGTCTACTCTAGCACACTAAAACATCAATTGTAATGATTAAATGTAAACAATAATATTTATAACAACAGCGGCCGGATACTATAATGAAGAGTAGATTTCTGGAACAGCATTTGCTCTTCATTCATAATGTTTGCAAAATAATGCGAATAGTTATAAAATATTTTGCCTAAGTCAAATCAACAGAGCTATGGGAATGATGCTCACATTGGCAGAAAAATAAATGAAGTAAAATGTAAAATGAGAAGTAAAATGAGTCTGCTCTGTCTTTAGGTATGGTAATACAATTCAGTTATTGAATGTATCGTTGTAACTCTCAGAGTTGTTAACTGCATTTAATTAATTTTGCACTTAAGTCAGTTGTAACCCACAAATTACTAAACAATCAATGTGAATCGTATTTAAAACGTTTAGAAAATCACATTATTAAAATATATCCCTAAACGAAAAAGGAACATTTTACATTCCCCATAGGCCTACAAAGAGAACGTTAAAAACAAATGAGGATCTCAATCAAACACAGATACAGATGATTTTGATTAATTTGTCACTAACTCCCCTCTGGCAAAGACAATTAATAGCCTATATGTTTATAATATAAATTATATTATTATTATTATTAATTAATAATAATATCATAATAATAATGCTTTAAAATACCGAACATTTTTATGATTTACAAATTATAATTCAATAGCTACATATCTAATAAAAAATGAGCTTCAGCTAACAAATGCATCAATGCCTGTAATTTTGTAATCACGTGGATTAAAGGTTTGTATTGTAAAAATAAAGTTAAATGTGTTAAAACGTCATAAATAAAGTAATAAAGTTAAATGTGTAAAATGATTACAAGTTCACAATCATAAAGCTTGCATAAAAAACATGTTTTTATTGATTTAATTAATTTTAATTCAATCAATAAAATTTTATTTTAATCTTATTTGTTTGCACGAAGGACAGTAAATGGCGACTTGAACCGTGCGCTTTGCTCTGGGCGTAATCTTTTATCACAGTGTGGATCATTATATCCATGAAACAATGTGGTTAGATTAGGAACCTCTTATCTTACGGGCCCTTAAAATATTCAATGTTCCTTAAAATGAAACACGCACAAATTACATATCTGTAGTAGGTAGCCTAACATACATTTTTCTAACGAGCAGAGCAAAAACGAAGGTTAACATAAATAGGCCTACAATAAATGCACCTAAAACTGTAGGGGTCGGAATGTTCCCCTCGCTAAAGAAAACTCACATACACATTTAAGTCTATAAATGATCCAAAATATCATTTAATTTATAATATAATATTATGTATTCAAACTTTACACAAAAAAGGATATTTTGTTGTTATATTTTTGAGGCGTTATTTTATATAAAAAGCTTGTATTTACCTAAATGCAAACCATTTCTCTGAGAGCCATTTCATCTGCTAAACTCAAATGTCGTGCAGCTTTATTCTTAATCAATTTAATATGTTGCTAGTGTTTCCTTGTACCTCACGATCAAACATGTCCAATAGTTATTAATGATTTATTGTAATCCAATTATTTTAAACCATTTCGTTTACACACTGTGTCAAGAGCTACAATCTATAACTAATGCGTGGCCAGCGGCGTTAGTGCTCAGTATGTTGATCTTAGTCTTTTTACATCTCATGTTACTTTTCCAAGTTGTCTGGAGAGGCAACCTCACGTAAATTAAAAGCAGATCCAACGTACTTCATCAATGAAGATGAACTACGACTGATACTGCCGTGTATTTAGACACATACACGTCTATTCGGTCCTATGCTTTAGTGATTTATACAAAATATAAAAATGCATGAAATGATTATTTAATGAGTATGGACATGTAAAGCACCTGTCCTGAAACCCAATACTCATTATGACAATATGAATGTCAAATTATGGATGCAATAATTTGTTTGTTGTTTTAGTGTGTTTGCTGTGTGTTTTATGGTTTTTTATTTAGACTTCTGTAATAAGGTTTTTTTGTGATGATGATGACGAAATATTTCATAACTGATCTTCTACTGTCATTTTTCAGGCCTCAAATTTTACAATAGCTACAATATGGTTTTTATAGTTATTCATGCTTTGAGGTATTGTGTGGATGATGGCGAACATTGCTAAAGTGAAGGATTTATGATTAAAACATTGTAAGTCCAATCAAAGGATAAAGATTCAATTTTTGAGTCTTACAGAAAACTGAACAAGACTTGTCCAAAAATGAGAGCCAGGATCTGATAAAAGAAAATGTGCAAAAGACCAGCATCTTAAATGAGTTCTCATGCTAATAACGCATGCAGAGCTTGATCCTAATTGTGTTTTGCCATTTTGTGACCTCATTGCTGGGCATGAAAATCCCTGTAACACAGATACAGAACAGTTAACTTAAGAACAATGATCATTTCCTTTATATTATCCTCTTGGTTGTCTTAGTTCATTGATAATAATAGCATGACCCGCAGAGCAACGTTTAAGAACCACCTCTCCAAATTCCACAGACCTCATGGGACTCAAAGCTGTTTGGAAATTAGGCTCATTCTTATATTAACCCCTTGACCCTGCCGGCCGACAGGCTGAGGCCATGAAGAGGAAGGCCAGAGTAGCTAATTGATGACCGTCGCTAAGGGGAGAGAGCATGAAAAGATAAACAAAATTAAGAGCAGTGATGAATATCACCTCTGAAGGAGCGAGAGGCCAGGAGAAGTAGTCATTTATTAATGGGAAGTGTTAGGCCATTAACCCAGTTATTGAGTGATGGGCCAATGGCAGGCCCCTCTTGTGAGTACTTGTGATTGTGGACAATGATATGGACTAGTGTTGATCTGCTTTAACTTAACTGTTCCAGCACAGATGTAAGATGACTGTTCAGATTGCAACACTAATCCAATTTTCCTTCATTTGTCTATTAAGTTCTGATTTTATCAGGATCAGAAATCCCAGGCTGCCCTGGCTTTGCTTGTGGAAAAAGTGCTAGCCTTCGGATAGTTACGGCTTTAAGAGGAAACTGTATTACGCAAGCAAAGATGTGAGAGGCTCGTACAATGGCATAGAGGTTGTGTTTTAGTGTGTTAATACAGTTGTGCATGTGTGTGTGATATGGAGCAGGCTCCTCTATGCACTGGAATTTTAAAACAGTCCACTGACACCCAAGGTTCAACTTCACAGTGCTGCCTATTAATATCTAATAAAGTTTTCTAAAGAAATGAAACGTCTATTAGTCACAATTTGAAGAATTTCTGTGTACCAGACTGTGCTGGCACAGTGAGGGCCTCTGATTGAAAACATATGCAGAGGCCCAATCAATAAAAATATGATAATTATGTTTCTAGGACTGAATACATTACTTGTATGTTAAAAGCAAGAGACAAATTCAGGCCAAATCTATAAAGTCACATTTCTTTCCAAAACAAAATGCCTAAGGACATGTGTCATATTAATTTCCCATGGTACACTGACAAGAAGCAAATATAGGATACTACTAAAGAATGAGTCTATTGTTTAATTACTTTGGATTAATGAGATAAACTGTGAAAAAATAGCCACCATATTCTGATTATATTTAGACTCGGCTTCCTATGCTGACGAAACTGGGTGGAAAAGTTCCTCATTGCAATAAATCTTTGAACGTAACAAAAATAACGCATTGTTAACATCAACAAACACATTTTTTTGTTTGTTCATCAAGTGTGGTGCCAAGATTGATACTGTTGTCTGATGACGCACCATTGAAAAATTTCCATCACACTGTACCCTTTCTAAATGAGCTTTTAAATCAATGCTAATGAACATCTGAAACCACCTAATCAAATATATGCTTTGTTTTTATGTCTGTGATATGTATATTCCACAATTTCACTTTTTAGGTTTATTTATACAAAACTGAACCAAACCTAAAACACATAAATAAAAATAAATCAATTCTCTGGAAGTGGCTCACATTGCAGCAAACGTTATTTAAAGAAACAGTCCACCAAAATCCTGTGATCATGTTCAAGGACTGACTGCACTCACTTAAATTGTATGGCCAAATAAAATACTATAAGAAAAAAATGGTCCCAAGTTGTCATTGGGGCAGTACCCTTTATAACTTTTAGATACACATATGCATACATTTGGTAACATTCAGTGGCGGCTCGTGACTGCTCATCCGAGGGGTGCAAATTCAAAATATGTGTTCGGAGTGTCATGTGTGTTGCTTGCGTTTTCAAAATATGTGTTTTGTGTTTCAAACTGGCGTAAAAATCAGTGACTTTGCTAATGTAACATGGCTGCAGCAGGCGTAGTGATATTACGCACTGACCGAAAATAGTCCCATTGGTTATTTTCAATAGCAGGGGACTATTTCGGGCACTGCGTAATATCACTACGCCTGCTGCAGCCATGTTACAGCAGCAAAGTCCTTGATCATTATTTCAGTTTGATAGGGCCTTCCAGTTCCTAGCCATATCGGCCTAGAAAATCGCAACTTTTAATTTTCCGTCGGTCTTAGTACATGATGTAACTACAGAAGAGTCAAGTTTTAAATAGGAAAAATATCGAAACTATTTAGTTATTTTTTAGTGCGATGCTAATGGTCTAATCAGATTCAATGGAGCTATGCTAAAAGTGGTAGCGCCAAACTGGGAGTTCAGCTGAATGGATTCCAAAACGGTAAGAATCAAATGTTTAACTCTGGGGATCTGGAAAATGAGCATATTTTCAAAAAAGTGCAATGTCCCTTTAACTATTAACTATTATACAAATTAGCAAATTAGTAACTTTACCTCCAATATGATAGGATGTGAGTGCTGGAGAGCCAGAGGCAGCTGTTGCCATGGCAGCAGAAATGATTCATACAGGAAACAGGAAATTGGGTTTCAAAATATTTTAGAATTGCATAGTGCATGCACAGTGGAGAGCCGACTGGAGCTCAGCGCAAGGTTCCTGCTTTGCTTCCCAACAAATGCAGACGTACATGCTTGGGAATCTGAAAACTTGTTTGTTAAATTTTGAAACTGTACAGATGACTCTGGAACATTTGGAGTCATGTCAGTTTATGACTTTATCAAAGCCATTGATTACGTCAAAAATGAAAGAAATTATATGATTATGTTTTTGCACATAATTTGGAAATATTGTGTGTGTGTGTGTGTGTGTGTGTGTGTGTGTGTGTGTGTGTGTGTGTGTGTGTGTGTGCATGGATAATAATGGATAATAATGATAACTATTACATTACGGTAACACGTTCTCATGAATACACATTCCTAGCTACCTTTTCTTTCTAGGAAAACTGTAGAATAGTTACAAAATTACTGATAATACTGATATTGAGCTTGTCAAAAACTTGGCATGATTAATTACGGACAGGAAATTGCCAATCAGGGATTCTCTGAGTGAAAAGGTTAAAGCAGATTAGGCCATCTCAATGAACACAGCAATTCTAGTTTAGATGTCTCCTTTTGCCTTTTACTTTGACATTGTGTGAAAAAAGGTAGGAAAACAAAAGCTTTAAAGTGGGCAAGCAACATGAGACAAAACACGCCGACATGTATTTGTACGGGATCTTTAATGCATGTTATATACAAGCACATCCAAACCTGGGATAACACTGGCCTCTCTTTGATTGGCGGGCTTCACTAATCACTGTGTTTAAACAAGCCAGATGGTCTCTGGACAACTCTGACCTTACTTTGAGGATATGTCCATCTTCCTAACCAATGAACTGCCTTATTTCTGTTCTGAATTTGTTCTTTAATTTCCAGCCATGACCTTGCAGCTTCTCACATCTGCAGTGAGTTTAGGATGCTGAGACCCAGAGCAGGGTGCACAGGGCTCCTACCAACTCCTGACCCAGACCTGAAGCAACTCACACTGGGCTTGGTGGCCCTGATCCGAGGCAGACAACTGTGTTGCAGCAGGGAAGGCAGTTTTTTCCAGCATTTTACAATTGGATTAAACAAAAATGCCTATTAAATAAATCTGTTACTGTATATATTCAGTCTATGTGGGTTTGATGTGTGTGACCCTGTACTTCATATGTAAGTTAAGGTTTTGAAGGTAACAAGCATAACAAATCTTTCCTTACAACAAAAATAAAATGCTCAAAAATGATCTGCACAGAGAAAATGTCTGTCCTGAATAAAACTGGATTGAACTTATGAAAATAAATAAAATATTATATAAATAAAAACATTTAACCACTGTGATTTCATAAATTTTGTGTTTATATGTTTTGCTTTAGGACTGTCATTGAAGAATGAATGAAGCACACCAGTTAGTGGAACATTCTTCAGAGCGTGTGTTACCATCAGATGCTAACCTCATGTTTTCAATTACCATTAAGGCCAATACATCTTCATTTTCTGTGCGAAAGCCAGATTTCTTGATCTAGCCCTAAAGTACTTACATAGCATCAAACTAAACCAATGGTCATCTGCAAAGGTTGTCAAAACACTTATACCCCTATCAATTTCTTCCTAAAAACATAAATCCTCTCATCCAACTAACAGAATTTAATTTGCAATCCAAAGGTCAGCCAAACTCTTTTCATATTCATTTCAAACAGTAGCAACGAAATGTGAATTATTCAGTGTGGGCAATTTAAAGAGGGTACCAGAAAAGCTGGTATCCTGATACCCTCTTTAAATTACAGTGTACATACATTATGTACAGGATAAGGACAAGTTTGAGAGGCATTTGAAGAAGGTGATGACAGTAGTTAGAACATTTGTTGTTTGTAAGAAGGTAACAAATGTTTTGCTTGGTACTATATCTACTCAAACTGCATATGTAGAGTTCAGATCCAAAACCCTCCAAGTGCATCTAACATGTTTTCTAATTAGCATTTTTATCAGGCTCTTATGTTTAGGTTCAGTATTGTCACTTTAAGGGCAATGAAAAGATTATTAGTCAGTAACTGACATTCACAAATATCACTCTTTTGTCATTTTAATGGCATTTAACAAATTTGAATGTCTTTCGCTGCAAAACCCTCAAAGTGCATCTACTTTTTATAGTTGCAAAATCACTAAAGATGCAACTAGAAACATTGCAAATAATTAAAGTCAGAATGTAAAAATGAAAAACTGAATCACACATCAGGAGGTGCTATGATCCATGTCACTGCCACATTCGTGAATCTGGTCTAAGAACTCACAATGGAGACAAGTTTGAATGTGATCCGCGATCGTTTTGTCCACCATTTTTCAGCCAGTTCATCTTTCGTGCACTAAGGGGACTTTGCTGAAAAACAAACTTGTACTTCTGAATGGCCTGAGGCCGGGATTAAGTGGATTTGAAGTGATTTGATGAACATATAAATGGTAAAGTAAGGGTGTCGGCATCATTTTTTTAATTTATATAAATTTCTTACATATACTGTTCCTTTAACAAAAACAGCTTCTGACATTTCTCAGTGCTAGACTGAAGGCCCAGGTATACTTTCTGTCCGCATCCACCCAGCTTTCAAAAGCTAAAAGTATACCGCGGCCATCAAAACACCAAGTATTTAGGCTCTGCCTTGTCTGTACACCTCATCCCATGCAGCCCGTGCAGTACGTGTACAACAGTGCATGCATGAGAAAAATCCACTATAAACAAAATACACAATGGCTATAGACAGCGTTTGCACACACCATCGTCTTTTCTTCTTTTAATTTCACTCAGTAGGTGTGTTCGACTTCATGCAGAGCTGGGCAGATTGACAGAAGTACACATTTACGAGAGCAATCCAAGCGTACACTACTTACGAATCACTTTGTGGAACTTTGCTGTCATACGCTTGTTGATCTGCACAGCACAGCGCTGCATGATGTTGAACACATCTAGCTTAAAGTCACAATGAAATTGAAATTAAAAACATAAATTTTTTTATATTGTGGTATTTTTACAAATGACTTATCTGTACCTTCATAATCTTTAATGAAAACGCAAATCTCCTCTCCTCGAAACAATCTCTCTTTACTTCAGGTCAAGAGGAATGGTAAGAGGGCCCAGGACAAGATCACCATGACCCAACTTACAACGATCCAATCAATTCTCGATGGTCGAATTCAAGTCCCACCCTACCTTTTATGAAATTTCAGAAGCCGTTTCCCTCGGAAATACATCACGACGAGGAAAATAAGACCATCCCTATGTTTGATTGTGACTTTAGCAGTGATTTAGCGGTGATAGCATACATCCTTAGATGCTACTCCTTCAGTCATTTTGCAATGACTGGAGCTCTTAGCCAGGAGGTTGTGTCATCAGATGTTTACCAACTATCATTGAGTGTTTTGACCCTTGACCATAACACTCTCCTTTTGGCGGGTCAGCAGTGGTGGCCAGCCACTACTCACTCCCTCCTGGCTGCCAGCTCGACTCCTTCCTCCTATTCCAAATCCAACAGGAGGCTCTCTCTGCTGCCTCCCCAAGTCTTCGCACCGCCTTTTTTGTTTCTGATCCTTTCAGTCCAACAGCTGTCAGCAGTTTCCAGACTGATTGGGCTGGAAACCCCCTGCATCCCACCTCAACAGGGTACAGCCATGTCTGCCAGCCTTTCTCTCTGCAGTTTTGCACCAGCTTCCTGTAACGTTCAGATTTCCTCTCAAATGCCTCTTCACACCCCTCTTCCCATGGCACCGTAAGCTCAACCAGGATGATCTTCTTTCCAGTGTAAGAGAAAAGGACTGTGTCTGGTCTCAAGGTAGTGTGGACAAAGTCAGGAAACTGAAGTATTTTCTTTAGGTCAACCCTAAGCTCCCATGCTTGGGAAGACTGCAGAATGCTTGCACTGATCTTACTGGGACCTGGTAGCTTTGAACCCTCCTTTACAAAAGCTATTGCAGGGGGCGCCTTGATCTTATTTTGGCATTTCCTGGTTCTCTCCTGCTCCAAAATATCGGGCAAGGACTGTTAGGACTTTGTCATGGCGCCATCTGTATCTGCCCTGAGCAAGTGCTGTGCTGCAACCTGTCAAGACATGGGCCATTGTTCCTTTCTTCCTGCAGAGCTTGCACAGAGGGTCATCCCTTAACCCCCATCTGTGGAGGTTCACAGGGGAAGGAAGGGTGTCATAAACGGCCCTCAGTAAAAAGGATTTTCAGTATGGCTCCAGCCTCCAAAGATCATTCCATGACACTTTCCGCTTAGGGAGATCCCATCGAGTTCAGGCACTCTGGGATCCAAGTTCCACTGCCTTTGCCCTTCTTCGCTCTTCCTCTAAATCCCTTACTTCTGCCTGGATCATCTTTCCACTGCATTGGCTTTCCCCCATGTATGAAAGTGGGACATACCAAGGCCTTGCCATCCTACACAGGGTGCTCCAATGATATCTTTGAGCTTTAAGTTCCTTTCAGCAAGAGCTAGCGAAGCAGTGGCATCCCCCTTCCGTCCTGACCTTGTTCTTATACCTGCTTCACTGATTTTCCTATCTCTGGATTCTCAAAAGGTCATGGCCACCCTACACTTGGCTACTTGAAACTCCTCAACCACAGAAGAGAGAGGTAGCTGAAGTTGCCCTGATCTGATGTATAGCCCAACTGATGTAAAACTAGGTGGAATTCCAAGCCACTTTCTAAGGTGTGTATTGATCTTACACTCTACCCCTTCCACTGCAGTGAGAGGGACATCATATATAGTCAGTAGCCACATTAGTCTGGGGAGCAGGCCATGTTGATACAGCCATGCTTTGAATTTGCCTGGAATTCCAGATAATTCTATTTTCTTCAGCCACAGCTCTACTTGCTTTTCAGTGGTACGGACATTGTTGTGGTCCTTTAGTGACTCATCATACCACTTCCCCAAATACTTGATTGGGTTATCTTTAATAGAGGGGATGGTCTCACCTTGTATGGCCAGGTTGTACTTGAAGGAGATGATGCCTTTCCTGATTATCAAGCTTCTTGATTTCTTTGCCTTGAATGTCATTCTGGCCCATGTCGCCATCTCTTCGAGTTTCGCTAAGACCCACCGGGCCTGAACATGGGAAGACGTTGTGATTGTAAGATCATCCATGTAACCTCTAAGAGCGGGTTGCAGGATCCCTGAGTCCATCTTTGGGCCTCTGGTTTCCTTTTCTCCTGCCTTGATGATAAGGTTCATGCCCATGATAAACAGGATCAGGGATACTGTACACCCTGTGACAATCCCTCTTCCAAGGTGCTGCCACAGAGTGATGAAATCCTTTGTCTTAAAGCGGAGCTGGATTCCCCCCAGGTAGGTGCTGATCATTGCCCTGAAATGATCTGGGATGTGGTAGTGTTGTAGAGCTGTCTGGATAAGATCATGAGGGATGGTTCCAAAGGCATTGGCGAGGTCCAGCCAGACTACGGTCAAGACCCCTTTCCTCATCCTGGCCTCATGTATCATCTGGCTGAGGACTCCTGTATGTTCCAGGCACCCTGCAAAGCCTGAGATTCCTCCCTTTTGGATCGAGGTGTTGAGATATCCATTTTCGATCATGTACGTGGTCATTCTTTTTGCCACCACTGAGAAGAAGATCTTACACTCTGTGCTGAGCGAAGAGATGGTTCTGAATTGGCCAATACTCACTGAGCCTTCCTCTTTAGGAACAAAGCAGCCTTCAGCCTTCTGCCAGCTTGATGGAACAGACCCTTTCTTCCAGACCTTTTTAAATAGCTTCCAGAGGCGGCGGAGGAGATCTTGGCATTTCTTGTACACCCCGTAGGGAATGCCGCTGGGGCCTGGGGCTGAAGCAGCTCTTGCTTTTTTCACCACCTCTTGGATTTCCGTCCAGGTTGGTTCATTGGCATTGAATGTGCTGGAGGGGTGGTCAGCTGCCCCAACTTCTGGATTTTCGTTCAGTTCAAGGCCACTGTATGGATCACTATCGGTCTCTTTGAGAAATGCCTCCACCTCTTCCAATGAGTTTTAGCCCCCGAGTAAAAATCATTATCTAATTTTTGCATCTGAGCTACTCATGTGCATATCTTTTAAAAGCGCTATAAATGTAACAGGGTATTGCTCTTTGTCATGGTTTACTTAAATAATATTTACGAACCTATCATTGACCTTGACATCTTGTAATACTATTACCATGCATTGTGACCACTAAATAAAAGATTTGCTGTAGTTATGGAGCTGTTTGCCAGTATCTTACTGTAGATTTAACAGTTTGTTCAAAGTTAAATGAACATAAAACATCAACAAGTCTTTGTCTTTACATATTAAAACTATAAAATAACAGCATCATGCAAAGCATTCTGGGAACCAGAAATCCTCATCAACCTTTTCCTGTTCTTTTTCTTCAGATATTGGTTCACAGAATGCTTTGATGAGGCTGTTATTTTTATCTGTTATCTGTTCTATTTTGTAAAGATAAAGACTTGTTAATGTTTAATGTTCATTTAACTTTAAACAAACTGTTGCCAATAAGTTACTGACAAATAGCTGCCAGTAATACTCAAATTTCTACAGAATTTCTTTACAGTGTAACTTTACCAACAACTGTATTTATCTGGAAACACCAGTGATTTTCTTTGGAAACTATGTTGCTGCTTAACAGTGGATATGACTTCGGCTGATGTGTCTGACCACCAACTAAACGTCTGGGTTGAAGCAAACTGCCTTAGGCGTATGGTGGGATCTAAAATCAGACACTACCTGTCAACAACATTTAGTTTGGTCCCGGGTGATATTAAACATGTTCATGCACCTGCAAAGTTACTCACAGTCGTTATTCATTTGAGCTTTATATCTAAAGAGTTATTGCTTTATATATCCCAATGAAGTCTGAAGAGGCATAGATGTTTGTCATCATGACGCATGTATAAAACAGCATTATTGTGAAAAGCAATATAACATCCACATCAAGCGTGTGCTCGTGGAGCTGCTTATTTAGTGCCATTAAAATGCCTATCCTTGTGTAAGTATCAGAAAAGCAAACACTGGCTAAATCCATTAGTTTAAGTGGAGGACAGGGTTAATAGCTGGTTTATTTAGTTAAGCTTAAAACGTCCTTTTGTTTTGCTTTACCCCAGTAAATAAACTCTTGCCCAGATATGCCTGATTATAATTGAGTTGAACTTGTGCTTTCAGCCACACGTATATATAAAAAGAGGGGAAAAATCTGGCCAGTGCGCTGTTTACAGAGGTGATTGAGTGTGGGGGCTCACCCCATGTTTTAGGACTAACCTTCATAGTCACTAGTTTATTATGCTTTCCCATGTGTTTATTAGACGTGGTTGGACCTTGCTCAAATACACAACTGCGTATGTCGCCTGAATACCTGAAGTGTGTAATTTCCACAACCCTGAATATTAAAATGTGGTCTTGGCATTTCAGAAAGTCGCTTTAATGACATTCTTAATGGACCTCTTAAACAATTATGCGTTATTAGACTTATGACAGCATATGCTGCCTTTGTAGTTTATCTGTATCAATAATATTGTGATGGCCTTGAGGGCCAATATATCAGTGTTGTCTGAGCCAGCATTTCATAGACCTACATCTGTTACCAATTGGACTTCCCCACTGCCCATCTGTGGTAAGGCTTGCCTAGGTAATCTCAGTCTGTTGGGATCCCAAGTCTGCAGGGAACAGCAGAACCTCCATTATAAACCCGTCATTAGCATTACAGTCACGTAATTATTGCAATGCCCGTTTCAAACTGGGAGAACAAAAGGAGGCCTAAAGCAGCCTCTGGCAGCAGAGACTTTGGAAATCATTTCAAGTTTGGCGTCTCTCTGACATAAATGCCTCCTGTCAGGCTCTGTGGGACCCGCTGGCTGACTGGAGCAGCACTGTGGAAGTGCAGTATTTCTGCGTCGGCATTCGGCATCAGAGCTGCGGGGCCTGTCTCAAATATAGTCAGAACGACAGAGAAAAGTACAATACCTGCGTTTTGTGAAGATCTCACGATTTGCCGCTTTATTACTTCAGAAATGATTGCAACCACTTGTCGTGTACCTTATAACACACTGTCATTCACAAACAAGCCAAATCATGCAACGCTAATAGTCCAATTTGGTTGTTCCATTGTACGCTATTTGCCCGAGGTCAAACGTGTCGTTTTTGAAGAAATGTAAGTGGTGGGTTTTTAGATCTAAGAAGATACTAAATTTAGATTGGAGCCATTTTAAAAGCCCAGCTCTTAATTGGGAATGCATGTAAACCCAATCCCTCATATAACAATGCACAGTTGTTTTCATGTTTGGTTTGCATTAAGGAACAAAGGAAGTACATGGTGTTCTGCTGATCTAAACCATCGAGACCAGAACTTGCAGTCTATGCACAACTGCACTGTAAAACCCATAAACCTTTGCGCTTAAATGCTGACGAAACCTGAGAAAAGTTCTCAGATGGATACATTTGTGAATTAAGAGGCACTGTGGCAGTGCAAAGGAATTTATGAACGCACCGCAGCTTCTGTGAGAAACGTAGATGGTATATTGCATGATAAGTCAGTCTAAATCTGAATAGTGAAAACTATGTATAGGCAGCTTTGGGCTGTGTTTCATTTCTCACTTGTATTTGTGACCCTATCCGTGAAATCCAGTCACAAAGTCTCATAATCTAAATATGAGATTAGGAGCATCAGATTAGACCATGGTTTCCTTAACATTGATTTCAATCTTTGACATGTTCTGACTAAGTCAATATTAAAAAAAAAATCAAGTTATATTCTTACAAAATATTCTTGGTAACATTTACTTGAAGGGGTGTCCATAAGATTGACATGACACTTTCATAATCATGACATCACACATGCCATGAACATAAAGGAGATTTTATGCACATTTATAACAGCTGTCATTAAGTGTCAATCGTTCAATTATTTCACTTTTAATGCAAAGATGACATTGTTTGTTATGACAACATGACATTAACCAATACATCATAACTTGTCATGACAACTTGACATTACCAAGCCAATATAACTGACCACATTTTACCAGTCATTAAGTGTTAATACTCTGTCATATAGTTTTATAACAGCGTTATTAATATTTTTCTTGACCTCATCTACAGTGATACAAATACAATCTGTAATTTAAATGTCATTAAGTGTTAATTCTCTGTCATATAATTTTATAACAGCGTTATGAATATTTTTCTTGACCTCAACTACAGTGGTACAAATATAATCTGTAATTTAAATGTCATTAAGTGTTAATACTCTGTCAATTATGACAAGTTATGATGTATTGGTGTATGTCAAGTTGTCATAACAAAGACATCTCAAACAATGTCATCTTTTTATTAAAAACGACATAATTGAACGAATGACACTTAATAACAGTTGTCATAAATGTGCATAAAATCTCCTTCATGTTCTTGACACGTGTCATGTCATGATTATGAAGGTGTCATGTCAGTCTTATGCACACACCTTCAAGTAAAGTGTTACCATATTCTTTACATTATGTATATTGATTTTATGTAGAAAGCAGTAAAATACAAAAAATGACTTTAGCTGGATTTTCAAAGAGTGGGTCACATATTTTCACATATCTCATACACTTTGACTGCACAATTTAAACTGGTCTGTGATCTATTTAAAAGAATAAATGACATAAAAATCTTCATAAAATATTTTTAGAGTAAAATAAGTTTTATCCATTAATTTATGAGGTCCCATTTATAATAGTATGCCTATATCGATTTATGAAAATCCCATTAGGACATTTCACAGTAAAATTCTGACTCAGCTGCTTTATCATATCTGTCACAATAAGGTCATTGTTAGGAAAGATGCTTTTTGCGGGAATAAACGTGTGAAAAGGCTCCCTGGTCAGTGTTGTTCTTGTAAACAGGCTGGTTGCTATGGAGCTGAGCTGTCAGATGATGTGTATTATTATCGAGCTCCAGGCCTTTGGCGTGGTGCAAGCGAGCCCGAGATCAGAGCACGGATCTGGGCCGCTTCTCCATCTCGCTCCCTGAGATCTCTTAAAAAGCCATTAATGAACATCTGGTTGAGATTACTTTAATATTGCCATCAGCAAGAGAGCAATGGAAAACACAGCAACCCACTATGTGGCTACACTCTCCCCATTTCTCCCCTCACCCTGCGCCTAAAATAGTTTATGTGCTCTTTGGAGTTACATTTATGATAATGAGAAAATAAGCAAGTGGTATAGACTATTGTCCCCTAATATCGGCTAATAGTCAACATTGATGCACCATGGGAATCAGTAAATTGTCTGTTTTTCGAATATTCAAAAATCTCTAGCTTATTATTTAAGTGCATCATTGAACAGGTGTTGTTTTGGGGTTTTTTCTGTGAAGTTTAAAAATGATTATGTAATGTTAAAACACAGGGCATACTTATAAAGTTTGTTAAAGTCCTGCATCCTGTTGTTTTACGTTTCTTTCAGCTGATTCCCACAGAAGGATGTGGTTTAAGCTGTTGAAGGCATTAAGGAAATGGGCCACAATTAATAAATGAATCATTTATCCCGTACTTTTCGTAATATGTTGTGTTTTCAGCTTAAGAGGGCTGTAAATAGGTCCAAATAAAACATCACTGCAATCCTGCAGCCACAGGTGTATTTGGTTGACACTGCTTTGGACTTGACTTGTCATGTCTTATGGAAATATGATGATGATGACTATAAGTTGACTCAAATGAATGACACAGATAATGAATAATCCATTACTTAGACACTGTGGTTTTTTGCACAAACTATTTTATATTCCTTTCAGGAACCTTATGCACAGTCAAACTGAAACTTGTTGCCTCAAATTCAAGTCAAGATTAAAATCCTTAAAAAAACTTTTAAAAAACAAAAATATATATGCATTTATATGCTCACATCATTACTGCACTGAAAAAAAAATATTTTTGTGTTACTTTAACTTAAAAAATTAAGCTAACAACTTCAACTTGTTTTTATAAGTTATGTCAACTTATCACAAGCCAAAACTTAAAAATTAGGAAACTTGTTGCTTCAAATTCAAGTCAAGATTAAAATCCTTAAAAAACTTTTTTTTTTTAAATTCTAGCCTTAAAAATTTAAAAATTTGTTGCTGTGAATCTCAATAAAAATTAGAGGTGTCATCAATAATCGATTCGGCAATGCATCGCAATGTGCGCATGCCCGATTCAGCATCGATGCTGCAAAGTGCCATAATCGATTATGTCACTGTTTATTTTTTGACCTCGAGTGGACAATAAAAACGCACCCTTTTCCATGGATAGCAGACATATGGGCACATTTCAGATTCTATGAAATTAATGGGAAACTAGACAAGACTTACGCTGTGTGTAAAATTCTCATCTCAGGTATGTAATTGTCATTGTCTTAAAGCTGCTAAGCTTCCGTTTTTGTTACTACTTGACTGATGAAAAATTTGCCTTGTTGTTTACAGTAGAACTCTGATGCATCGCAATGCATTGTAGAATCGAATTGAATTGAATTCGTTACCTGGTGAATCGTAATTGAATCGAATTGTAAGGGCAATTCCAATGCACACCCCTTATATGCTAACATCATTTCTGCATTGAAAGAAAATATATATTTATTTGTGTTACTTTAACTTAAAAAATTAAGCTTACCCTTTCAACTTGTTTTTATAAGTTATGTCAACTTATCACAAGCCAAAACTAAAAAGTTAGGGAACTTGTTTTAAAAACTTTAAAAAACTTAAAAATATATATATTTTATATGCATCATTATAGATATAAAAAAATTATAGATAATGATGCACCATATTCTCACATCATTACTGCACTGAAAAAATATATTTTTACAGTGTGGCTCTCAAGGTCAATAACAGTTTTGTGTGGTTTATGAAAATAAACAAGAAAACATGTCCTTTTGGATAAGCTACACATTTCAGTGTTTCAATCTAATCACATCCAGTAAAAGATAAAGCTGACCACACTGCTTTATGTGGCATGTGAGAGCATGTTGCATGTGTGCAGGGGAGACTTGCGTGAAGCCCACATGCCATGTGTCTAATAAGTGTAGCAGCAACAGCAGTTAAGAAGATTGAGTGATATATGTTCCATATGGAGTTGAACTCTCTGAGCCTGTCAACTGTGAACCAGCGCAATGCTAACAGGCCACTTTAGGGGTGTCATAACGCTCACTCTAAACACACTCCTTATTAGCTCATACATCTATCACAGCTGGTTCACCTACCAAGATCAGAACATCAGTTTGGGTTCAAATGAAAAGAACCTGGACTAGTTTTTCTGTCATAGCTGTTCCAACTTCCTGTTCAAATTGTGGATTGGGTCAATTTATGAAGCATGATATAGTTTTTATGCCACAGAAAAGATCTGGCTGTCTAGACCCAAGACGGGCACAGACGTATCATTCGGTACTTAGACGAGGTTTGTGGTGAGGTTTTCATGGACTGTCAGTTGTTGTCTGGTTAAGGTCAAAGCTGTCTTACTGTGCTAACCATGAGAAGCTAAGACAGCATACATGTTTTCTGTTTGATGCAAGAGTGATTAATGTAAATACATATCAAAGTTTTAGGATTTTTAGAAAACTAAGTCATAGTTTTGTGTTATTTAATGCAATGCAGGTAAATTGGCAATATTCAGACAATAAAACAAACGTGACCCTTTTCTGTGATTTACTTTTTACTGAACATAAAATCACAATGTAATGAATATTCTGTGAAAATATAACCTTGATATTTTTTAATATTTACTAATTATTATATTAAAGACTGAAATTAAAGTAAAAGTAATGACTGAAATAAAACTCATAATTAGATTATGGCAGGGTTACAAATAATAATAATTCTGTTATAAGTTTTCTAAATCATGCTGCATTACTTTCTCAAAAGAAGTTCCTTCATAGCCATGTAAAAGTTTTCATATTTTCCACTCTCCGTGTCCAGGACATTTACAGTTGGCGTCAGAATATCAGTTGGTCTGAGAGGAGGCACTTTGAAGTGTTTGTGGTATCACAACATCTGCGGGCAAGATGTGCGCCCTGCGGAGAGGGGGTGTCGAATACTGCCTGTCTTCTCCCACGTCATGTGACAATGAACAACATTCCTTAACTCTTTCCGAAGCAGGCGCTTCCCATCTTCATTCCGTATCACTGCCGACATAAATCCTACGATCGGAGGCAATGTTTATTCAGCATCTCCTGAATAATGATGACTTGGATGTGATGCTTTTATGTCTCAATGCTGAGCAGACTTTAGGTTAATTGTTTTCAGAAGGTGCTGGCACAGGTTATGGTAAAATGGTTCCTAGTAAAATGGCCCTAAATTTCAACAGCGATTTTTTTTAGGAAAGCAAACAGACATTCTAGTATGATGCTATGATCGTTTAGTGTGGTGATGTAGTGCATGTGTTTGATCCCAGTTTGTTCAGTCAGCTTATGCATATTAATGGTGTCAGGTTTGGCATGAGGCTCACCTATGGGTCAAAACGAAGGCATGTGAGAGGTTCAGAGGACCAGACGAGGCCTAAGTGTAATGACTTCTGAAGTTACTACTGCTGAGCTCGAATGACCCTGAAGGTCACGCAGTAGAAGAAAAATGTTCATGGCAAAATTTTAACAAGTTTAACCTTTGTAACTGTTATAATTAAGTTGCTCTGTTTGAAAACATTTTCCATTTAATGTTAACATTGATGTTTATTTGTCCAGCTAAATGGTGTAATCACTAAATATAGCAAAATATTTTATGGTCAACAGTAAAGTAACTATTATGAAGAATTGAAACAAACAAGCTGGCTCGTAAAAAATTAAGGGCAGCAAGCTTACTGGCACCACACGCATCCCGCAGTCAGACACATGAAAGTACCTTCAGCTCAATTACAACAAAACCACAGGACAGCAGCTTAATCAACAGTTCAGTCTGAAATAACCAGAACAAACCACACCACAGTCATTTTCACATTTCACTGATAACAAATGGGCTGCCAAAAATATGCCGCCTTTCCAGCTCTTCTGCGTTTTTCAGACATACTGTACAGCACTTGAGCCATTTGTAACCGTTATTAAAGTCATATTTCAAAGCTTTGCTTGTAAATCACCACGCAATGTTTCAAATTAGTTGGATTACTGTTTTACGTCTGGGTAACTGATGGGGTGCAAGACATCTCTAATGTGTTAGATGCAGAATTGCAGGGTGGGACGGAAAAACAATCATCATGTTCGATGGTGGAGTAAATGACTGACGTTAGTGATGTTTTTAGCATGATGATGTCTTGAATCCTCCATACACAAGCAGCGATGGAAATCGGTGAAAGTTCAGCACTGAAAATGATGGATCTGACAAATGATTTCCAATGGTTTTACTCACGTTTGACTTCAAATAAAACCTGAAAATATCCTTCTTAATACAAAATGGCAAGCTTTCAAGGGCTGACCAGAACACAGATCCAACCGGATGATTCATTTTAAGAAATGAAAACATTTAATTATGGGAGTAAACTGGTTTCGGGTAGTGCTATGAGTCACACGTGTGAAATATCTTGGATCATTGTAGTTTAAAAAGCACTAGACTGAATCTATGTGAACTGTGCTTCATAAGTATCACGGCTATGCTGTATATAGGCCACCCAATGGTGTTGATATTGATTACACATGAATGCACAACTTATATCTGTGAATGCCTCAATTCAAACACTCTGGATACCACCAGCCTCTTATAATGTAACGGAATCTGCTGGTTTCTAATCTTGAAAAGAAAGCTGATCATCAACAAGTAACCATGGGCCCAGTTTATATTATAAAAATTTTCTTAGGATGTTATTTTCTTTGGCGCATACAGATAAACATTATACATGCCAGCCTCTTGGATCTTTTTCATTTAGTTTAGTTTTTATTTGAACTTGGCTGTCATCGGAATTACTCACAGCATTTTAAAACAATGTGCACTTTCCGGTGTCTCGCAGCGAAAAAAAACAGAAATGGAAACCATGGCTAGTTTTCTTTTCAACGTTGTCACAATGATACTCTTAAAATTGTTTCATTTAAAAAGCAGCCCCAAGCTGAAAAACAATATTTAAACAAATAAATAACAGAACAAGTTAAACCAGACTATTCTGGGTTTTTTTGGCTTTAGCTAATCTTCTACCAGACTGGTGTTTAGATGATTTTGCTGGTTGGGCAGCTGGTCTACAAACCTGTCCAGCTGACAAGTTCTTAAAGACCCTCTAATCCTATTATACTACGCCAGCCTGACCAAAATCAGGGCCAACAAATTTACCATTTATTTCTGAGGTATGATAGATTTTCTAAGTGAAAACAGAGAATGTCTGGAATAATAAGAAATGTGTTAAGATGCTGCATGACAAATACAACTAAAGCTAATATTCACTGATCTGATAAAGGCTGATAAAAGAAGTAATGATTCCAAACATTTTAAATCCAAATGCTTGTGTGTCTGTGTTTGTCAGATCTGTGTAAATCAGCCAACAGAGAGCTCCAAGATCCCTCATTCCATCAATGAAAAGTTAAAAATTGATCTGGTTAAATAAGATTCACATCTGTATAACATTTCTAAGATCATAATGAACAAACTTCAGTTGTTGTTTTCTTTTAACAGTTCACACAAATCATGTAAATAAAATGGGGGAAAATCATATTATATTTAATATAATTAATGAGAGAGATAATTTGGTGAGATTGTTTTTTAAACACTGCCGTTCACAAGTTCAGGGTCACTTGACGGAACTGTTTCTCATTCACCTTAAAATCTTTTAATTTGATTGTCTATTTAATGTTTCAAAATAGAATGTAGGCAAAAATCTAAATGTTATTTTACTTCACTATAAAACTAAAACAGTTTTTTAAATTCATGACTTGGAATGAATAATGAAGAAAATCAGCCAATAAGAGCTTCGATTAGATGGGAACCTCAAATGGCAAGAGATCATTTTTACAAATTCTGTACTAATTCTGGTGGCTATTTTGGAGATAACATAACTATAAAAACATATATTTTAAATGATTTTGAATTTCTTTTAGTGCATGTATTTATAAAAGTAGAAAAACATTAATAGTGACCATGCACTTTCATGAAAAGAGTGACTGTTGTTCATTCCCGTACAGTAACACATCGTCCTCCTGTCCGATAGATGGCGACGGCGCTCACTGTAGTCTTCAGTGAAACCAAAGCTCTTTCACAGGATCATCACATCAGATGAGGTGCAGCACCAGAGGATCAGAGGGCTGCAGATGAAGATGCTTTGATTACACCAGTCTTATGTTGGTACAGTGTCTCATGTTAACAGTGTGAAAGAGCAATTTATACGGAGGAAAATGCAGTCGGACGATCCACAGTCTCTCAAACGGTAACGGTTACATTTAGGTTAACTTAGCTATAGGATGCTGTCACATCCAGCATCACAATGACAGTTTAACTGTGTTTCGGTTATGTCACTTTTAAAGAAGAGACACTGCTTATATCATGTTGAAATCCTTGTGTACACCGTACCTTGTTCTGTCTACGGTCACGTTAATGTATTTGTATGGTCATGTATTGTTAATCTGGGTCAAATGATCCGATGTAATCGCAGTTGGGCGTGGCTTACTGTAAGCATCCCTGTTATGGCCGTGTCTCAAAACCTAGTGCGCCTTCTACATTAGGGAAATTTGACTATAGTTTTGTAATGATACCTGTTTTTTTAATATGTGACCATAGTTTTACCATACGAATTATTAATGCTAAACTGGTTACTGTAGTGAGACCTTAATTAGAGACCTAAGATACCATAGTTAAACAATGGTTACTATACTAAAACCAGTGATGCTCTACAACAGGATATTCTTGTTTTCCAGGCTTGCTATCTAACTGCTAAACAGAGAGGCGGCCAATATTACCATATATCTTTTGAATTCAAGTGCCATATAAAGTAATACTATTATGTACATGTTCTGTCTTTTAACAGAGTAAAGAAATGTGAGATAGATGTGCATCCAACAGAGAAAGCACTGGTTATACACTATGAACTTGAAGCGTCCATTTTAGGAGAGACAGGCGATGCCATGCACAAGGGCGTGAAACAATGTCAAAAAATGTAAGCAAGAATATTATTATTGTCATATGCCAAATTGTCATGCTAATGAAATTTAATCCAATTGAAAAAAATTAACATTTGTCTATTGTTTGTTGTGGTATTTAGCATCAGACTGAGGAGTTTGAATGCGGGGACTGATGTTCCCTCTTTTGCCAGGAAGGTGGTGGATGAGTGCAGGCTCATTCATGCATCAAAGCTGCCAGAGGTGGAACATCTGCTGCTTTATCTGCAGAACCGAAAGAAACCGAGCAGCAAATGTAATTTACACTGTAATACATGATTTCTAATCGTCAATAGTATAGACGGTTTCAGCAGTAACAACATAAACAAGCGGCCTTCCCTGCATAAACACGTAACTTCCGGTAACTCTGCTAAGAATAAATAACAACAAAGTCCTTTTAAAGTAGTTTATTTATATAACAAGCAAAATAAGCAACACGTGGATTACTTAGGAAACCAAAACATTTCTTTAAAATCACATCCATCCATCATTAGAGTAATCCAATTAATATTCAGTAGGTTAAAAATGTCTTCTGAAGCTAAAGAAGTGTGTATGTGTATGTGTGATGTAATTAATATTAGAGAAAAGCTAATATTTTGGAAGTATTTAGCAATATTGAAATAAAAAAATCAATAAGGGGAGCATGTTTTTATATAAAATCTTTGTTTATTATCAGCTGAAGAAAGTAAGCCACACTTCTAAGCTTCATGTAAACAATTTCTTCAATATTCCAGAAGAGCAATTCTTAACCTTGTTTATTTGTAATTTTTTGTGTAAATTTAGGTCTTTACATTCTTTTCTCATACTGATGACATTTGTTTGCTTCTTGTTGACTTTTCTTAGTGGAGAAGAAAGAGAAGAAACCAGTTAAACCCAGAGAACTGATGCCATTTGAAGGAATGGATGTATGTAATTGATTGTTTTCCGTCCAGACTTATTTTTGAAAATATATTCAACATGTTTTAACTAATGTTATTTCCATGATCTCATGTGTTTATCAGATTGATGAAGAGGCCAACATTAATAAAATTGATGAATACATGGAGCTTTTGTATGAAGGCATCCCAGAGAAGATCAGAGGTTCCACTCTGATTCTCCAGCTGGCCCGTAACCCTGACAACCTGGAGGAGCTTCTGCATAATGGTACTAGAGCAGCGCCGACATTGAGGTCTTATTGTTTATGTTTGTTCCCAATTCATCTTGGCGCATAAATATTTCAGTTACACCATCAACGTTGTTGTTTTCTGTTTTAACAAACTTCATAAACATCATAAACAATAAACAGAAATCATTGTGGTGAAGTGCTACAGTCAAGCATCTTTGACCTCGCTTGCTATAGTTTGATTTTCATAAGTTGGCGGTCTGAGAGTGGATATTGGTTTAATCTTTGTGAATGATTATTGTCAGGTTGTTTGTTTGTGAGTTGTGTTATGTGCTTGATGTTTTTCCAGAGACTGCGCTTGGAGCTTTGGCCCGAGTGCTGAGAGAAGACTGGAAACAGAGTGTGGAATTAGCTACTACTATAGTCTATGTCTTCTTCTGCTTTTCAAGGTACATAATTCCTCTGGGGTTTTCCTTGCACTGATGTTTGCCTGTTGAGCTGTAACGTTCTGTTAGACAGTCTGTCAGCATGGTTAAATCTCTCTGGGAAGTCTCTGAATCCATCCTATTCAAAGCATATATCTGCTACAGCCATCAAAACACGGCTTGTGTAACAAATAATTACTGTCAAATTTTACATTGCCTGCTGTGAGCAATTTTTTGTTATTACGCTTAATAGGTCTCTGTTTTATTGTGTATATGTATATGCAGCTTGTTTTGGGATTGGTTAGCTTTTAGTCGATGCAGACAGATGTTTTTAGCATTTTAAAGTATGTATGAGATTTGGTTTATGCACCTACACTGCATGAGAGAGTGTGCATCACAGGCTGACAGCTTGAAGTATTGCAGCACTTACAATAGTCATAACAAAGTCATGAGACCTTCTCAACAAAATGGCCACAGATCAGGTTACTACTTTCATTTCAGAATAGCTGTCAGGAATCATTCGAGGTATGAAAGTGTTTATCCTTATCAGAAAGTTTACCTTTGTTCACATGGCAAATTAGTAAATTACTTGCCTCAAGCCTGAAGGATTTGACAGATGAAAGTTGTATTTGAAATGTATGATGATTTGTTTGATTTGTCTGATCTTTCAAATCTGTTTATTTATTAGTCATAAGTAGAGCCTGAAATCAATGTGACAAAACCGTTTCATTTTCTCTGCATACCGGTCACTGTCTAGTTTTCGGGTTATTGTATGCATTAGTGTTTTGGACACTTGAGCGAGGAAAGGTCGCGGTAGGACAAAACCTCACAGTGAGTTCATAATTTCCTTTCTGTGTTTTTTTCCAGTTTCTCTCAGTTCCATGGTCTTATTACACACTATAAGATTGGCCTTCTCTGCTTGAACATCATCGAGCATGAACTGAGGAAATATGACATGTGGCAGGATGAGTTGGAGAAGAAGGACAAAGCTTATATCCTTTCTATCAATGGCTTAAACTGCTGATAATCAACAAGTCCTCAAAGAACAAAAGACCCTTTTACTATCAGACAAGTCAGATTTCTCATGAATTATAGAAGATTATTCAGAAATAATAATTTACTCTACAATAGTATCACTTTTATGCTAGCAACGATGGCTTGTTGCAGTGTGAAGGCACTCAGTGTATGCTAGAGAGAGAGGGAGGGAGGGAGAGAGAGACATTAGCCGTATCTGCCCTGCTCTCCTGTAGGGGTGGGTTGATACCACTTACCGATCCGATTTCAAAACCTGAAAAACTGTTACAACATGACGCGTTGTTAATTCACAGCTACTTCAGTGCATTAACTTTGCAAGCACCACACCATTCAGTTTTGGTGACCTTAAATATCTTCATATATGCATTTGTTTTTCACATAAATTTGTCAAATATATTAGGTAGACTTTTAATATAGTGTATAAAAATATTTATGGTGCTTTAATAATAGTCAGACTTTTCTATAGCATGACAGTAACAACCACGAGGAACGGATTTGGATCGGCCCCGTTAGAATGATACCCGATCCAGCAAAAAAGGTCCCAAGTATTGGATCGGCCCACCCCTACTTTCAACACAGAATGATTAAATATTCATAATTCACTAACTTATCTTAAAATGTCATCAGTATATGTATGTTGACATTCATCAGGTAGATAAAATTTCATGTAATGAGTTAGAGAAGAAAAATTGCACTGTTATATAAAGTACTCTAACAGTATTGTCAAATGAGAAAAGAATAACCAAGCAATTTGTGGTGTGTTGGGAAGATGGTCAAGAAAATATTTTACTCACTGATCAGTTAAGTATGTAAGTTAGGAAAATGTGACTTCTAGGGCTTCAGATCATCAGTGTCATTTGGGAATTTTTTGTGCTATGGTGAAGCTTTTACATTTGTACCCAAAATCTCAAAAGTAATTTTCTAAATACTTCCCATGTTACGAAAATGTCTAAATTTGCTTTTCCAAATGGACATACTGTTGTTTTCACAGCGGTAGTACAAGTGCCATAATAAATGGATGGTAATGGGGCAGTTTCTCGGAGAGGGTTTAGATGAATCCAGAAGTAGACCTTAATTATATTAGGACATTTAAGACATTTACAAACATACCTTACAAAAAACATTACTGGTGTGCATCTTGGGACAAAACAATGGCACTGATATATTAAAAGTCAGTGCAAGCTGATTTAAGTTAGGAGAATTCAAACAAACATTTTAGTGCTGGACTGGACTTAACTTAAGTCTGGGAAACTGCCTCAAAACCTCTTTGGTTCCTTTCCTAATAATGGCCATAATTTTGCATTAACATTTTATTATATATCTCAGCTGAAAGGCGGGCATGTAATTTTGGACCAGTATTGTGTTTTGAACCATATAGATGTCATATGCATATGCATATATATATTATTACACCTATAGATGTTTGCGCTAAACAGATACTGCATTCAGCTTTTAATAAGCTGTTAGATATGCTTATTATAGATGTAAAAATAATTTAGGTAAAAAGTATGTGCTTAGTTTTGCTTAGGCTTGCTTAGGCAGTGGTTTTGTTTCTAAAGTTCATATGATAGATCAAGTTAAGGGTTTAATCCCATGGAACACATACTGAGCAAATGTATACCCTGTAATGTACTGTATTTTTTGCCAAATACATTTTAAGTAAAAAAAATTACGTTTGCAACTCAAATTACATAGCACAGTTTTAGAAAATGAATCAACATTTATCTTTGTTTATTAAGCTGTGCTGAAGTTTAAGGCAGTGCTTCCCAATTAAATTAGGTGTGCTAAATAAGGAGACATCTAAAACATTCTGGGAGGAGGGCCTCGAGTACCAGGATTGGGAAACACTGGTATAAGGCACTAGATACATTATGGGGCAGGTCTCCGTACAGGGTTTAGAATAATCCAGGACTAGCCCTTAGTTATATTAGAACATTTAAGAAGTTTTAACAAACAAACCTTACAAAACACATTACAGGTGTTTATTTTTAAGGCGTTTTTAAATTAAGGCAGCTCGAAAATGCATTTTAGACTGGTACTATAGCCCTGCCCAGGAAACTGCCCTATCTTCTCACAATACTTATTCTTTAACATATTCACGTGATGAAGCCCCCGACAACCAGAGCTTGCGAAAGGAGCATGAGAAAACTCTTAAGAAATACCAAAGTCTTCTGCTCAAACAGGAGCAGCTGCTACAAGGTACAGGAAGTGACACATGTTTTTGCCACAGTTTAGTATCCCTTATTTATGAGGAAATATTTAGTTTTTTTCTTTTCTTTTCCACTGTTTTAGTTGCTTTCTACCTGCTGTTGAACCTGTCTGAAGACACCAGAACAGAGCTCAAGATGAGGAACAAGAACATTGTGCACCTGCTGGTGAAGACTCTGGAGAGAGATGATGAGGAACTGTTGGTGCTGGTGGTCTCCTTCCTCAAAAAGCTAAGCATCTTTTTGGAGAACAAGAATGACATGGTGAGCAGGCTTTATGGTGTCCAGTGTAGTCAATGCTTTACCAAAAAAACATTTTTAACTTTTGAAGTTTTTTTATTACTCTACTACCACAATTTTATGTCTAGCAATAAATATTTAAAAGAAAATTAAATGGCCAACATTTATACTTTTTAAAAT
The DNA here is from genome assembly GCF_030506205.2 of Paramisgurnus dabryanus. Taxonomy (NCBI): domain Eukaryota; kingdom Metazoa; phylum Chordata; class Actinopteri; order Cypriniformes; family Cobitidae; genus Paramisgurnus; species Paramisgurnus dabryanus. The sequence continues at coordinate 23,193,485 of NC_133342.1, read as the reverse complement.
ATAAAACACAAAACTAAAATAAATAGGTTAAAATATTTACAATATTCAATAGTAAGTGGTACAGAAACACAAATAAATAAAATGGTAATACATTACTAAACATTTGGTCTCCAACTTCATGATGGTTATGGGTAAAAGTGTTTAGGATAACATAATGTGTTTAATTTTTTTGTTAAATATATATATATATATATATATATATATATATATATATATATATATATATATATATATATATATATATATATATATATATATGTATATATGTATATATGTATATATGTATATATGTATATATATATATATATGTATATATATATATATATATGTATATATATATATATATATGTATATATATATATATGTATATATATATGTATATATATATATATATGTATATATATATGTATATATATATATATATATATATATATATATATATGTATATATATATGTATATATATATATATATATATATATATATATATATATATATATATATATATATATATATATATAGGCTAGGCTGGTGTAATGCAGTGGTTCTCAAACTTTTTCGGCGTGCGGCCCCCCTCCTGTGTACGATGCAACCCTTCGTAACCCCCCAAAGAAAATGTATGACATAAGACATTCCAAAACTTCCAAAATTGGAATTAAACAAAACTTTTAAAGTATACAATTTAGTGCTGTTTGATAGTAGACTTATTTTTCTGAGGTTTAATTACACAGAGTTTATGATAAATTAATGTATTTTTTTAAATGTCATTAAACGGGGCCCCCCTCCCCATCTCAGGGCCCCCAGGGGTCCACGGCCCCCAGTTTGAGAACCACTGGTGTAGTGCCTCTCCGCTTTCAGTATTTGATCAAATGATTTCCTCCTGCCGGGCCAGTTGTCCTTGTGAGATCCCGCTATTTACAGTTTGTCAGAATGTCAAAGTCATATAGCAACACTTCAAGTTCCTAGATGTTTGAGAAACCTTATAGAACCTATAAATGTATAGATGTTTACAGGCCAGTTAACATCTATTGCTGTACAAAACGTTGTCCCACTTGTCCTTAAACTGCACCATTGTCAGTCCACCTGGAATCAATCTGCCCTGGCTACGAACGTGCATTTATCAAGGCTCCAAATTAGGAGCAGTTGTTTTTATTTCTGTATCCCCTTACCAAATCCATGTTGTAGATAAAAGAAATTGGGTTTTGGCTTTGAAAGTCTTTCAACATGTCCATACATAAAAACACATGTTGGACCAAAGAAGTCTGGCCATCTGGGAAAGGACGAAGACAATGTTTCTACACAGGATCTTTTTTTAAAGATGTTTTAAATGTTTAGGTGTTTATTTTAACATGTAACACTCAATATTAAATGTTTATTTCTAATAGGCCGAGATGGATACAGTGGAGAAACTGGCTCGTCTGGTTCCATGCGAACATGAAGACCTGCTAAACGTCACTCTGCGGCTCCTTCATAATCTCTCCTTCGATACAGGACTGCGCACCAAAATGGTGCAAGTGGGTCTTCTTCCTAAACTCACTGCTCTGCTGGGTAACTTTCTTTCCTTCCTAATGGTGCTTTAGAGATCCAATCGTCATTCTTTTGTAATTGAATTAGGCTGTAATTTAGAGAATCTTGTAAACCAAGCCAAGATTTGTTATAGTCTTATAGCAAGAGATTAAGAATAAATGCGAACGTATAATTTTCCTGTTTTCCATTTAAAATCTTTTCCAACAAAAATTTAAAGAAACCGAATACTGTAGTGAACTTAATTTACTTGTTGAAGTCATCTTTATTCTGTATGTGTTTATGCCCATCATCTTCGAACTAGAGACACAGTTTAAGTTGGAAAATGGATACAGAAGACTTTGATCTAAATCAGGCTGTAGAATATACAGTAACATTGAGACTAAAAACCTGCTTTGGCAGACATCGGTGCAGGTGCTCTTGATGGAAGCTCGACTCAAATTATGGCCCATTTGGCCAAGTTTTAGCAGATATCTGACTCTTCACTTTACTGAATCAAGTGAAGCCAAACACATTTACCTTGAGTTCACCTACACAAGTCATACGAGAAATCTTCTTTGTGTCTGGTTTTATTTTGAGCTGTTCAGAACAATCTGTCATTTCTCCTTGTACGTCTGTGTCAGCCAAAGACCACAGTATTTCTGGTCATTTGAATACAGTGCGTCTCTCTTTTCCTAACATTTTCAAATAACAATGTTGCACGAAAATTAAGAAAACGCTGCTTTCTCTATGATTAAGTCTAAGAGCCTAATTGGTGCACAAATTTTTTCAACGTGTTACCCATTTACGGTTCAGTAGTGCGGGGTGCCGTCATAAAAGACTCTGCGTTTCAGTTTGCGATCACTGAGGTGAGGTGTTAACATGGGTCAGCTGCATCTGTGGCCACTAACTAGAAACACATGTCCAGGCCACCGGGGGCAGCGCAGAGTTCGTCCAGGCTTATTAATGCCACTGTAATATATGCATACTCCTGTATCACCAATTAAACAATTTCTTCCCAGTAAACCTTATCTTTTTTTTTTTTAACTACTTCACTTTCCTTGCTTATCCTCTGTATTTTTTCTTTTTTAAGAAAAGATATCCCCAGTGGTCACATCTGTTTCTAATAGTGGATGTGATAATGTGTCTAGGTTCCCGGCTGCCACACTCAGGCTCCTAATGAATAATTATGCAATTGATCTATCGAAGTGTTTCCTATCTCATGGGAGAGTATATCAGCATTGGGGAAAAAGAGAGAGAGGAGGCCTCAAAGTGTTATTAATGAGAGTGTTTAGGTGACTCATTTAGGGTAAAGCGCAAGAGGGTGTGTGTGTGTGTTGTGTGTGTATCTGCAGTTTCTTTCCCCAGTGAAATGAGTTGGGATTGTAATCACACACCCCACATGCTCTTATCTGCAATCTCGCTGAAAAATTGCTCGCGCTCAGCACGAGCCAGTAAAAATACATTATCTAACTGACCACGACTGATCAATTTAGATAGCGTTTAAAGGTTTACACACGTTGTGAATCTTTCAAAATGTTTTCTTCTTTTCTGTAGGTAATGACTCGCATAAGCACGTGGCGATGCGCATACTCTACCACATCAGTGTGGACGACAAATCCAAATCCATGTTTGCATATACTGATTGCATCCCTCAGGTTAGTATCTTCCTTATTTACCTCTGATTTAAATGCATTAGGTGTATACACTAAAAAAAATTATGCTGGATTTACTTCAAAATATAGTGCATAATTTCTGCATGCACTTTTTTAAGCAAATGCAATTTTTTTTTTTTTACGCAATTTAAGCAATTGCAATTTTATAAAGTAAGTTTTAAGTGGAATTTTAAGCAATTTAAGCAATTGCAATTTTTTCAAAGTAAGTTTAAGTGGAATTTAAAGCAATTTAAGCGATTGCAATTTTTTCAAAGTAATTTTAAGTGGAATTATATGCAGTTTAACCAATTGCAATTTTTTAAATAAGTTTTAAGTGGAATTTTAAGCAATTTAAGCAATTGCAATTTTTTAAAATTAAATTTAATGTGGAATTTTAAGCAATTTAAGCAATTGCAATTTTTAAAGTAAGTTTTGCGTGGAAATTTAAGCAATTGCAAGTGTTTTAAGTAAGTTTTACGTGGAATTTTAAGAAATTTAAGCAATTGCAATTTTTTTAAAGTACATTTTATGTGGAATTTTAAGCAATTTAAGCAATTTCAATTTTTTTATTAAGTTTTACATGGAATTTTCTTTTTTTAAACAAAATTGCATGTAAAACTTACTTAAAAAAGTGGATGCAAAAATTATGCAAAGTAAATCCAGCGTATTGTTTTTAACAGTATACAAGTCCACTGCCTAGTTAGTTAGTTATAGTTACTAAAATAATTCAAGTAGTTTCAACACAAAATTATTAAGTTAAATTCCTTTTTACAAATTTTACATGATAAAATTTAGTTTAATTTACTTAATAATGTGTTCATTTAGAATCACTGACCTTTTTTCTGTTGTTTTTACACAAAATTGGTTAAAAAAAACAAGAATTAATTTTTTAATAGAATTTATTTAGTTTACTTAGTTAAATTTACTAAGCCACAAAATAATTTTTTACAGTGTATATTTAAAACCTTGGATTGTCTGTATGTCTGGCTGGAATTATTGCACACGTGTGGCAGCCATAGTGAAAGTGTACATTACTGGTTGAACTTTTGTCTCTAGTATAATGTTTTGGATTTGAACTGTGCATTATACAATGAATATTCAGTGAGTTTAGTGTCTAGTTCAGGAACTTGGAAATAAATGTGCATGTTTTTATCAATTTTTTTCTTAACTTTTGGCAGCCCATACAAATAATGAGTGAAAGAGGTGATGTTAAAATCTGTGGCTGTAATTACTTGTAGGTTATTGGTCGTATAATGCTCATCTTGACATTTACTCAGTCATTCATGTTTTTACTAAAAATAGTTGCATACAGAAATGTTGGCAGTATGCCGTTTAAAGAACATAGCTTGTGTTTTTGCTACTGTCCTGCATCCTGTATGTGTGTTTTTTTTGTTTGTACCTAACAGTGTTTTAGAAAATTGGTGTAATTCTGGTGCCGTCTTTCTCTCACATGGCTTTAATGAGATAACAGAGCTGACTAAATAGGAGCAGGGCCTCTGTGGGGTCACCAGCAATTGGCAGGTTACAGTTTCTCTGAAACAACTTATGCACAATCGTTGTCATCTTTAAAATGCTTGTCTTCTCTAATTGGGTGAAAATGCCTACCAGATGCTTGTAAAAAAACTTGTTGAATTCCCTTTCCTAATGGCTCAGTCAATTGCCTGGAGACAGTCAAGGTATGATGTCAGAATAGCTGCTTGACTCCTTAGGGAGTTATGTACTTTTTCTTTCGTTCTTCCTTTAAATAAAAATAGAATATAATACATTTTCATTTACAGTATTTCAAAGACTTCCTTAATTCTTCATAGATGGCTAAAGTCTGACTCTCTTATTCTGCCTCTGAATCTGGTGTCCTCCAGGACTGGACTTTTTTCAGTAAAGGGAGAATTTAGATCAAACAGCCTCACTGCCTTGGGATCTAAACTGGCGAGTAGAGGCCCAGCATCCAGACCCATTTCTCACCAATAAAGGGGTCTCGCTGTAATTACTCAAAGCTGTGAGAGTGTGTGTACGCGCGGGTGTGTGAGGAAATGCTTGAAGGGGTTATGGAGCTATGAAACCATTGAGTGCTAGAGTCGGAGGTAGGTGGGTGTGCATGAGGGGAGGACACTGGGGTATGAGGCAGGGCCTCCCATTGCTGGTAAAAAGGAGCAAGCAGGTGCCAGTGAGTCTAGACTGTGTGATTTGGAGGCCCGAGACCTGGTTATGTGATACTCAGTATGGGAAAGGCCTGATTGCAGACTGCTGCCTCTTCACAGGCCTGGCTCAGCCCTGCCTTGTCTGTTTGTGCCTTCCTGTTTAACATCCAATCAGCCATACCCGTGAATCTCTCTCTCTTCTGCTCATGCAATCTTCACCCACACGTTTTCAGTCTATTCGCAGCTGGACAGTTATCACCATAAAACGCGCCTGCCAAGTCCTCTCATTGGTCCGTTATCAGCCGCAGTGTCGAACTGATTAAAGTGGACTTTGGGACATTGTCTCAACTCTCCCTGGCTCTTAAATTAAAACACAAATAGCAATTCGTCCGCCAGTACTGACAGCACTAATACTTCTCCCTGTCAGTAACAGCCCGTTTCATCATTTGTAACTTTCATTTGTTTTCTCTCTGATTATTTCATGATACTCCACATGCAAAATGTTTCTGGTTTTGGAAACGCTCTTCAAACGGCCCTTTGTGCTGTCACGCTCTGGGGACTTTTGAAAGCACACATATCGCCCCGATCACGGATGATGGTCCATTTGAAGCTTCACTTGTCAGAATTTGTCCTTTGTTTATCTGAGGCCTGCTATACATTTGTGTATTGTGTGGATTGAGCATGTGATGCATTGTGTGTTGATAACGTTTTTTTAATTTCGTTTGTGGTCAGCTCATGCAGATGCTGTTTGAACACGGCGACGAAACGATCGACACGGAGCTCATCTCCTTCTGCATCAACCTGGCCGCCAACAAGAGGAACGCTCAAATCATCTGCGAGGGTTTGTGCCTTCTTTCTCTGGAATGAACTGCAAGGCAAATGCACTGAGCTGCACTGTCATTTGTGTTGACGTGTATCAAAACATACCGTCACACACCAGTGATTTTGTTAGTTTTCTAAAATACATGCTACATGAATTCTGGTTTCTGATTAATCTCTGAATGAACATGATTGATTGTAATTGGTCAGATTTGTTTATTTGCTTGGCAGGAAATAGACTGAAGATGCTGATGAAGCGAGCACTCAAACTGAAGGACCCACTACTGATGAAGATGATTAGGAACATCTCGCAGCACGACGGCCACTTGAAACAGCTCTTCGTTGTAAATGCACATCTTATTGTTGTTTCACTAAAAGCCACAAGCTGTTCATAGTCAACTTATAAAAGTATTAAAACCTTTGTGTTAAAGGGACACTCAAAATAGGCTAATTTTCCACCTCCCCTAGAGTTAAACATTTGATTTTTACCGTTTGGGAATCTTTTGGGTCTTAGTACATGATGTAACTACAGAAGAGTCAAGTTTTAAATAGGAAAAATATCGAAACTCTTTGGATGCTAATGGTCTAATCAGATTCAATGGATTATGCTAAGCTATGCTAAAAGTGAATTAGAGATCAGCTGAATGGATTCCAAGACGGTAAAAATCTAATGTTTAACTCTAGGGGAGCTGGAAAATGAGCATATTTTCAAAAAGTGGAGTGTACCTTTAAATAGTTTGTTTGTGACCTGCAATTCTAGTGATAAAGTTATGAGCTTTAAACATCATTCCACAGTAAATTTGTTTGCCATACGCGTTGAATAATTTTGGCTGGTAATCAAATAGTTTTAGTTGCAAAAAGTTTTAGTCCATGAGTTGTTAGCATTGTGTACTAACAATATCTTCACAGTCTGTCTTAGATGCTCTGTTGTAGTTCTGGTCTCTATGAAGTAAAGGTCTTCTTGGATCCACAGCAATGTACCCGACCCAAAATGACCCGAATCACTTTTTAAACAACGTGCACAAATCATTATTTTTTAAAGCAAGACCTGACCCGAGACAAACCCCCACAAAATTAGACCAGAGTCCGATCTGACCCAAGGACTTGATGCAAACACATGGGATAGTTTGGGTCTTCTCGGGTCCATTTGGCAAAAACACATTCATTTTATATTACCAGAGATCAGATGCTACTAATATTATACCGGACCGTGTCTGAGGCGCACACCTGATACTTGTAGACCGCTTCTATGAAGCTCCTTATTTTGAAGCGTTCAGTCAGTTCTGAAATATCAAGCTGGCACAGTCTGTTCTGATTGGTCACTTGCATAAAGCAGGTGTCGGAAATGTCCTAAGTTTTTCTGATAATAATAGTGTCAGTTTTGTTAGCAATTCGAGTCCAAGTAAGAAGAACTTGAAAAATGTAAAAGAACTAATCTTGTAAAAAAGTATAAATGCTTGCTCCATGGAGATATAATAAGTTTCCTGTGACTGAAGGCATTCACGTAACACCTTGTTTTGTGTCATTTGCATTCCAGGATTTTGTGGGCGACCTAGCGGCTCAGATCAATCAAGAGGGCGATGAAGAGTTTGTTATTGAGTGCTTGGGTACAATGGCAAACCTCACCATCTCTGACCTGGACTGGGAACTCCTGTTGAAAGAGTACAACCTGGTGCCTTACCTCAAAGACCACCTCAAACCTGGTAATGCCAACACGTGGCTGAGGATGCTAACATGTGCTTGTTTGTTTTCTCATCTTTTTGTGTCCCTTTGTGATTGAACACTAATGTAAGATCTTGTACATACTGCAGTGTCTACAGGCATTTAATACATTGCTTAATATAGTATTTTACACTGCAGAGAATCCTTGGGTTTAAGCTAGTCATGTAGGGGATCAAATTTTATTTATAAAGAAAATGTCCATGCAGTGCACAGTTAACATTGTACATTACAGAGTTTATATCATACTTACTGCATTCCTCTTATGGTGATATATCCTTTGCTTTTAAACTCAACCAGACTTAACCTTTGACATCGGTTTCAGGCTCAGCAGAGGATGATCTGATTTTGGAGGTGGTGATCATGATTGGTACAGTGTCTACGGATGACTCTTGTGCCGTCATGCTTGCTAAGTCTGGCATCATCCCTGCCCTCATTGAGCTGCTAAATGGTATGCTACAAACAATATTTACTTACATTTACTGTAACCATTTTTTTTGGTGAATCGGCTGTCTGACCAACAAGAGATGAGGGAGAGAGGTGTTTATATTTATGCTTTGGCCGTTAATCTATTTTTCTTTTATCAGTGGGTTCAAACCCACAACCTTAGTGTTGCTAACGCAATGTCTATCCTTTGAGCCACAGGAACAGGGTTCTGGAAACCCATTTGAAAACTTTAATTTAGAAAATCCATTTGATGATGCTAGTGGTGCAGAAATCACCATAAAAGTAAATTCTTGAGGAAAAGGCCGGTAATGTTTTGACTTTTATTTGCACAAATCAGAACAGCTGCCCCCCTGCTTTGCGTGTCTGTAGCCACTCGAGTACCAGATTTCTTTTTGGCATGCCTTGTCTTTCATAATGTGTTTAGATGAAATGAGATTGGAAGAGTTTATTTAGACTAAACTAATATTAAATTAGAATAAATTAGAATAAATAAACAGGCCAGGGCTGAATGGGACATGGAGGGCTGCTTCTCGCTTTCTGGATTACATGCTGGAAAGTGACAGTGTTTTCAGAAACAGGAAAGCACCACTCTCATGGTATGCATGAGCCGGTTCTGCTCAGTGTGAGCCCTTATTTTAATAAATGTCTGATGGCAGGACCCTTCCTTTTTTTTTGTAAAGAACGGATTTTGAAAATTAAAGGAGCCAAGATGGTGGATACCTGTTATTTTTTACTTCAGTACTATTGTTTTAGGATTGACTTGGTAGAGAAGTACTGTATTGGCACGCTTTCACATAAAGCAAGATTTGTCCGTTTTTGGTTACCCGCTGTAAACAAAACGGTTTTGATTACAAAACTTGAAATGTTTTTTCCCTGATGCCATTTAATACTTCACAACTTTGATCAGGACAATGTAAAAGCAAAGCTGAAGTTTGTTATCCTCATTATGTCACAACACAATATCGAGAGTTGCTCGTGTATTGTTTTGTTTATGCAGCTTTTCTCAGCACCCATATTTGTATTCTCATTGGCTTTCGCTCATCAGAAGGCGTTGACATGTCCTCTGTGAAGTTATTTGTAGCTTGTACAAAACTTGTCCAGCTCCTTGCTGTAGCAGTATTCAGTTTCTGGTCCCATGGAGCAGCTAGCCGCTTTGCTATCATTCTTCTAGAGGAATTTCAATCCCGGGGGAAGAGATTAAACTGAGCCAGATCAAAATTGAAAAAAGTTTTTTTATTAAAGTTAGGAGGGGGCAGCTACAGCCACACATTTCTCCATAGGAGCTTTCTGTACCGTTTTAAATGAAAAGTTGATACTTTCGCCAAATGGCGGCTTCTCACGAAAGCATTCATACATAAACATGATCCACTGGAGGAGGTTCTGAACGTCAATCCGTATGACCGGGCAGCAGCAGATAGGAAATGCCTGTGTGCGTAAAAAAGAGGTGGAATGTAGTGCTATCACATGACAAGGAAACAATTGTGTCTTTATTTAATGACGAAACAATATTGGTACAGTATTTCATTTGAGGAAAAAATTTGATCATTCTGTTGATAGCCAGGTGAGGTCCATCATCTGCTTGTGTTTGCTCTGTTACCAGCCCAGCAGGAAGACGATGAATTTGTGTGTCAGATCATCTACGTCTTCTACCAGATGGTCTTCCACCAGGCCACCAGAGATGTGATCGTTAAGGACACACGTATCCTTACTACAATAAATAGATTTTTCTGTGCATTTGATTCAGTGCACATGTTTTGTAATTGCTTTTTCCGCAGCTGTTTGGCCTGTGCTCATTGGTACTTGGGAGTTCTTCACTGCAGGTACATATATGATCAACAGATTTAGCCACGAGTTTCCTCTGGGATAGATAGAAGGCAATGTTAATAGGCTGTTCAGAAGTATTGCAAGACCATAACATCCAAACTTTAGCAGCAATGCTGGTGATAAATACACTAGTCAACATGTGAAGTGGATCAAAAAAAGTTCATCAAAGTTTTCCAATGACAAGAATGGGTATTTGTTTTTTTAAAGAGGACATACCATAAAATCTGTCTTTTTCCATGTTTAAGTGCTATAATTGGGTCCCCACACTGCAAAAAAATTACTTTCATACTTTTAATGTTTTTTTTTTTACCTTTTTTCAGTAAAAAAAAATTCTTATTAAGCAAAATGACCTAGGAAAATAAGTCTAGTTTTTAGACAAAAAAAATAAACATTAAGTAAATTAGTCTGCCAAAAATCTGCCAATGGAATAAGAAAATTTTTCTTAAAAATAAGTTGAAATACTTTTTTCAACACTGGCAGATTGTTTTAAGAACATATTCGCTTAAATTTTAAATTTTCTGCAAGCACCTGAAAAAATAGGTCATTGAAATTTGGCACCCCTTATGATGTCACAAGGGGATCTTATTATAATAATACCGCCCCTTAATCTGCACTATCCAACCATGGCACTGCCATTTAGTCCAGAGAGAAAGAGAGAGAAAAAAATGATTGACAACACAATTGAGTTTTAATATCAACAGCGCATTTGCATTTTAAAGGACACACCTAAAATGGCACATTTTTGCTCTTAGCTACATCGTGGCAATTTTTAGCATGTTATAATAAATTATTTGTGGTGTTTTCTGAGCTAAAACTTCACATATCTACTCTGGGGACACCAAAGACTTATTTGACATCTTAAAAAATAATTATGAAATGTCCCCTTTAAGACAACTTATATGGAAGCTTTTAATCTACTTCAAATGTTTACTAGTGTATAATGAATTCATTGACCAAATTAATATTGTATATAGATGGTTTCATCGGACGCACACTTGTTTCCACGGTTACACACCCGGCCCAAAGCTGACTTTCAGTCTGTGCTTGTTTATCAGCCTGGCTAGCGAGTAAACTGACCTTTGGAACAAATAACTTATAAAATAATACAAATTTTCGGTTTCCAAAAGACAGTGAGCGTGGTACCCGCTATGCAGACTTTGCAGCCTAGCAAGAATTTAAGGATCTGTAGCTAATATTATATACATAAACTTTAAACAGTAACGTAAGCTCAGTGTAGTAGTTGATACGCTTTAGCTAATTGAACTAAGGTAATTTACTGATTATTAATTTTGCTTGTTATTAAAAATAATTTGCTCTTGAAAGACTTGTTATTGAGACTATGTGGAAGTCTACCGGAAGTAAAGTTTGGTCCATGAAAGCTGTTTGTTTTATGTTGTTGCCCACAACATAAACAAACGGCTGTCGTGGAACACGCGTAACTCCGGTACACTCCGCAAAGAATCGATAACAACAAAGTCCTTTTAGAGTAGTTTATTTCTGATAACAAGCAAAATAGACACCAAGTAGGTAACCTTAGTTCAAATAGCTAAAGCGTATCAACTACTACAATGAGCTAACGTTACTGTGTAAAATGCGTCTTATATAATGTATACAATCTTAACTATAGATCGTCTGCCAAACCTCCCATCAAAAAGCAGTGATCCACAATCGCCCTCTTCCCTTGTCTTCAGGAAACCAAAACATTTATTATTTTTGTTCCAGAGTTCAGTTTAGACACTAGTCAAACCATTAAACAAACAGAGACCGGTGGCCGGTTGCATAAACCTTTAAGACTAGTCTTAAAAGTTAGTCATGAATTTTTTTCTTCAAGACTGATCATACCTGTTTTAAGTATGTTACATAGAAAGGTAGATGGTTTAATTTAAATACAAATAATAAAACTTTTTAGGCCTAACTAATTGCTAGTTAGTCAGACTCATTCTTAAGACATAGTCTTAACGTCACGGCTATGTTTATGAACCGGCCACTGGAAGTTTAGTTCCATTCAGACGCGTAATCGCGTCACCGCACATGTGTCCGATGAAACCGTCTATAGACATTTGCTAAACAATGCCCCTAACAAAACTTTCAAAGACGTTATTGTGGAAGATAAATAAATAATTCAAATTCGAAATCAAGATAATTTACAAAAAGTAGTAATCTGCGTTCTGTTGGGCTTTGTTCAACTGTATTGAAAACAACAATACATATGGCGTCCTCACTTATTCTTTGCTGCCTAATGTCTGTATAAATGTGACCCTGTCTTTGAAATCCAGTCTAAAGTCTCAATATAAATCATCAGAATTTGATTTCAATGATTAATTTCATTGATTTCAATCTTTGACATGGGTCTTACTCAGTCAATATAAATATATCAAAGTTATATATCCACAGAATGTTCTTTAACTTATCAACTGTACTAAATGAATTCAGTAATAAGCAGACCTAAATTAGGAGAATCATTTTATGTTTTGCTAGTTCATATGTTATAAACCTTACAACAATCTCACATCCGAATGAAAGATATTATAAGTAATTGTCAATTGCAAAATCCTTAACTCTCCCAAAGAGGCCCCTGCCTACCTCATCGACCTAATGCACGACAAGAACGTGGAAATCCGGAAGGTTTGTGACAACACTCTGGACATTATCGCTGTAAGTACTCACACACAACTTCACTATACATATCTGCTCCAATGGGAGTGAGAGACTTAAGTGTGCATGCGTTCGCACTAAGCTGACCATGTGTGTTTACAGTGTCGATAAAATCTCTGCAACTCGATGCCTACTCCCTGACATTAGATATCAGTAATTGGCGGTGAACTCTGAGAGCCAGGTTTGTTTGGGGAAGTGTTTCATTCACTTTATTAGGCAGCTTGTTAAACCTCGGCCACATGAAAGGGCGTGTGTGGGATCTGGTTTGTATCTGTGGTGACAGAGAAAGAGCAGATGGATAGTCCTGCTGCAGCATGATGACATTTTTCAGCCAAGGCTTGACAACAGTATAAAGCATGCAGGTTTACGTTTTTTTATGCAATTGCTCGTGAAATTACAGCATGGAAATACTGATTTCTCTTGTGCAAATGACCCTGCTTGTATTTTAAGCGGGTGAGTGTTTAAGGTCGCACAAAGCTGGCTTGATAAGTTAGTGTGCATGTGTTTATGGGTGTTTGTGTGCGAGTTTACGCTCCCACTGGCCCTCTGGGTTTGCATCAGGCTTTTTGCCTCAGGCTCCCGCGCGGTTCTGCTATGCTGTCCACATGATGAATGGACAGAGCAGAGAAAAGAGAAACAGGGCTTATTTACTCAGGTTCTGCCACAGGGGGCTTCGCCTGATTAATCTATATTTTCATTCAGCGGAGCGGGCGGCGGCAGGACGCCTCAGCGGGCCGTCAGACCTGGGGACAGAGAGTTGGCCTTCTACCCTGAGCTCCGGCACCTTCCCCCCTGCATCCTCCAACAACACTACAGAATGAACCTGAGCATGTCTAACATATGATCTTAGATTACAGCTGATCTGAGAGAAAGACAAATGTATTAATTTTCTATACACAGTGTAAAAAGTTATTAAAAGAGTTGATAACACTTTGCTTAAAGGAGACATATCATGCTAAATCCACTTTCTTGGCTCTTAAATGCATTTTGTTGTATATTTGTAGTGTTTATAAGTACATAAAAGTTGAAATTAGTCTCTTCAGGTGCTTTGTTGATATCTTTATATTCTGTTTTGGTCATATTTTCCAACCGGTTCTGATTTTTCTATTATCTATTACGTTTTTTGAACAATTACGTCACAGTATTTGCAGCGGAACTGCTAAATAAGGACATCGACTTCCAGCCCAACACTACGAGCAATCCGCCATTTTATATTTCTCGCTGCGATATTGTAGTCCAAGCTCAAGGATGCAGAAGTTACGAGAGCGTAAGAAATGTACTCACATCTGTGGGTAAAGTCATTTTTGTGTGCCAGAGGCACTTTAAGGATAACTACTTCACCAATCTCCGCCAGTATAAAGAAGGATTTGCCGATAGACTTCGTCTGATTGAGGGGTCAGTTACTTCTTTCTTTGGAGACGACGAGCAGAGCACTTCGGTAAGCAGTTTATAACTTAAAGTAAAAAAGTAAAGTACACGGTGGTCATGGTTTAGCAGTGCTGTTTCTCACTCCGAAGGCTGCAGCCTGCGGAGATCGCTTTTGGGCATCAAGCCTGGTTTAAGTTAACTGAGCATCACATTTGCAAGTCATGAGCATATTACAACAACTTACGATTAACTAAGAATAATAGTAAACTTTATAATTGTTAATATTCTGAAATAAGACCGTCTTGATAACGTATGCAGCCTGGATATGCGACCTCCGGAGGCTGCAGCCTCACACCATTACGATACCTCCATATGAAGACGTTGTTCTGCAGGTTCGTCGTCTTCATTTTCCTCTCAGTTCGTTTCCGACTCTGGCGCGAACATATAAGGCTGGATGGACAAGTCTTCCGTTGTTGACATTTTGTGAATAACGAGTAAATAAAAAGTTTCTGTGCAGCTAGATAATCGTATCTCTGCTATAAAACTACAAAAATGGCCGAACGGGGTGGAGTTTAACCGAGTGTCACCTCTGCAACCTGGAGAGGGGGCAGGGTATGACGTGCATTTAAAAAGACAGTACCAAAACGAGTTGCTCTCAGATGCACATCAGAAAAGGGGTAGAAAGAGGGCCTGTGGGGCTATAATAATGAGGAATTCAGACCCTAGCATTGCAGTTTCGCTTTACATAGACCACAAATAGATGATTTATATGTAAAAAGGACAGATTTAAAAGCATGATATGTCTGCTTTAAAGGTGTGTGCATAAGACTGACATGACACCTTCATAATCATGACATGACACGTGCCATGAACATGAAGGAGATTTTGTACACGTTTATGACAACTGTCATTAAGTGTCATTTGTTTAATTATGTCATGTTTAATGCAAAGATAACATTATTTGAGATGTCTTTGTTATGACAACTTGACATAAACCAATACATTATAACTTGTCATAAACATGACATTGCAGAATAATTATCAAACTTAAGAAACTACCTAGCTTTATGGGTTAACGTTACATTAAACTGTCATTTAAATGTCATTAAGTGTTAAAGGTATAGCGGAAGATTTTATTTTTCCGAGTCGATCATCTTTACTATTGGTCATCCCAATTGTCAATCATTCTGATGATATGTTGACGTGAGGGCGTCGTACGTGCTCGTCCCCAGGTTCGCATTCTGCACATTCGCACTTTCAGGTGTATATGTGTGGTGGGCTACGGCTTCAGCCATTCATTGAAGCTCGCGTTCTCACCGTGTTTTTTCAAAATGTTTGAGGTTCGCAAGAGAAAAAGTGTCAACGAATTGTATGACAAGAAGAGAAAGACCTCTGAAGAAAGAAACAAGACCAGAGTGTTTTTGGGAGACTATTTCACACGCTGGCTTGCGCTTAAAGCACAGGTTGGGCATCCCACGCAAAGTTCCTACTCGACAGGTAAAGTTTTGAATGCTATTTGGAGAAATCCATTCAAATCACTGCTAGTAAAAGTTGATGTAAGCTATGATTAGCGATGCTAGCCCTGGCACAAGTCACGAACCGCGCAGACACGAAAACATGCAGACAGCAACTTGTAAACAGAGTGAAGAGAAGAACTAGGCTCGTGCATGCTCTCTCTCTCTCTCGTGCACACTTTTAATAGGCGTTCCCTCTCTTGAGCAGGTAGAGTGTTGCGCATGTGCATTTTTTTTTTTAAATTGAAGGGGGCTGTTCTTTTAAAAAAATTGAGAAAATCTTCTACTATACCTTTAATACTCTGTCAAATAGTTTTTTAACAGCATCATGAATATTTTTCTTGACCTCAACTACAGTGGCACAAATTGAACTTAAACTTAAAAAGTGTTAATACTATGTCAAATTTTTTTACCTATAATAATACCTTAACAAAATGCAATAGACATTTAACTTTATGTATGTGCACAATACACACAGAGGGTTCTGAAATTTTCTGACGTAGAAGAAAAAACTAACAAAACCATTTAATTAATTTAATTAATTCATTTTATGAAATTTACTGTTTTCCTGTAATATGGACCTAACGCTGCGTGGCTTAACACATAATTGTACTGTTTTCATTTAATTTTAGGTGAATGGGTTTCCAAATGTTATAAAATATAATTTGATCAATTTTAAATATTATTATTATTATTATTATTATTATTATTGGATGATTGATTTTATTTCTTAAACCCATGGAAGAATCCCAAAAAAACATTATGAACTGAAGAATATTCATGACACCATTATAAAACTATTTGACAGAGTGTTAAGACTTAATGACATTAAATGACAGATTATATTTGTACCACTGTAGTTGAGGTCAAGAAAAATATTCATGATGTTGTTATAAAACTTATCTGACAGAGTATTAACACTTAATGACATTTTAATGACAAATTATATTTGTATCACTGGTAAAAAGTGGTCAGTTGTGTTGTCATGGTAATGTCAAGTTAATATGACAGGTTATGATGTATTGGTTAATGTCAAGTTGTCATAACAAAGACATCTCAAACAATGTCATCTTTGCATTAAAAATGACATAATTGAACAAATGACACTTAATGACTGCTGTCATAAATTTGCATAAAATCTTCTTCATATTCATGGCATGTGTCATGTCATGAATATAAAGGTGTCATGTCAGTCTTATGAACACCCATTCAAGTAAAGTGTTACCAAAGAGTTGGTAAATTTAAAAAAAACTTGTGTGAAAATGTGCATTTGTATTATTTAAGTCTTTAAAATCATGAAAATCAAACAGAATGTCAATTGTATTTCTTAATATTGCAATTGCTAATTTGGATTAATAGAATTTACATTTATGCATTTCTTAACTCTTTCACCGCCAGCGTTTTTAAAAAAAGTTGCCAGCCAGCGCCAGCGTTTTTCATGATTTTCACCAAAGTTTAATGCCTTCCAGAAAATGTTCTTCTTTAAATAAATAAACATACAATATACCAAATGAAAGAACAGACCCTCTGCTTTCAAACAAAAAAAACCGTTTCATCCTACCTTTAGTGGTTCTTTTGCAATCAGCTTTTGAATATGGGTAGGTTTTTGCAAAAACACCATATTTTGAGTAAAAAGCAAAAATAATTCCATATTTGTGACGGACTTTTCATAGAGATCCCATTCAGAGCGATCTTTAAAACAGACACGGACATGCAGCAGCTTGCCATAGGGCAATACTTCCGGTTTTAAAAAGTTGCGGAAGGGCGCCACCTGGTGGATAATAGCGGTATTGCGGAAAGACCGAAAATCTCGTCATTGGCGGGGAAGCGTTTTCTCTTAATTGACGAGATATCTCGTCAATGGCGGGGAAAGAGTTAAAGGCATAGTTCACCCCAAAATGTAAATTTTGTCATTATCTATTCACCCTCGTGTTTGAGTGTTTTATTCTGTTGAACACAAAAGAAGATATTTTGATAAATGATGATAACCACACAGTGGACGGTTCCAATTGACTTCCATAGTAGGAAAAACATATACTATGGAAGTGTATGTGTACCGTCAACTGTATGCTTGCCATCTATTTGCTTAGATTAAAATCTAAAACTCATACAGTTGTAGAACAACATACGGGTGAGTAAATAATGACATAATTTATATTTTTGGGTCAACTATCCCTGTAAATCACAGATCTTGGCTAAAAGCACAAAGGTGCTTTATAACTCTTGCTTGTCTTGGAATATCAGCAAGCCCATGGGAGCAGAAGAAAAAGATGCAGACAGATTAATAGAAAGAGCCAGGCTGGGCAGAAAACATACGGCTGTGGGCGACGTATGTTGTGCGTGTGGCTCTCCACCCAGTCTGTGGGCTCTGCACCTTTAATCACTGACTTTACTCGGTTAAACCAGAGCTCTGTTTCTCTATGGCACCATCAGCAGCCACAGCCTATAGGGAATACCCTGCTCAGACAGTAGCCCTCATTGTGGGATAAAGTATATTTCTGATTAGAGGCTTCTGTGGAGGGTCCGAACTACTGTATGTTAGACTGTAGTTTTCTTGCATGTTAAAGATATGCCACTGAAAGATTGCAATGGTAAAATGGTAGATTGCTAGTAGTGACAACGTATGGGACCTCTTCACACTCTGATATTGACTGGAAATCTCTTGTGGGAAGTAAAGTAGACGTTAACTTAATGTATGAATTTGCACAGCTGTGTGTGGTATAATTTAGGTTAGAGGGGAGTAACGTATATCTTATGAATAAATATCAATGTCTGTATTCATGTGTGTTCCTTAAAGGAGTATGATGAAGAGTGGGGTAAGAAGATCCAAAGCGAAAAGTTTCGCTGGCACAACTCTCAGTGGCTGGAGATGGTTGAGAGCCGACAGATGGAGGACGCGGAGCCCTATCTGTACGGAGACGACCCTGATGCCCTGGAGCAGCCTGATCTTTTCTACAGCACGGGTAAGAAATCATGAAACTGCACACACACCAACCATCTCATAGGGTAATATGTGAAGAACATGCCTTAAACCACAATAGACAGCCAGTGTTTACTCATCTGGTTACATGACATGATTGGCATCCCATGCCACAATGTGACAGACGTTGAAAGCTAAAACCTTTCATTTAGATTTGTCCAATTTTCCAGTAGAACTGCGATACTGTGTTTTGGCCTGATCGCTCGTTGAGTTGGTGTCATCAAAGGCTTGTCGTAGCGAGAGGTTGTCAGGAAGATAAATGAGACTGGCCGCTGAGAGGAAATGGCTCTGGTGGGCCGCTGTCTCATATGTTTGTTTGTTCTATATAATCTGTGTCTACATCGTTGTGTGTATGTGTGTGTCGCTACAGACGGTATGATGCCCCCTGAGCCAGGCCTCAGTCCAGACTTCTACAACCAGTTTCTCACTCAGAACGGAGACTTCAACGCCTGGTAAGTGAGCAGCTGTAACCCTCATCAGCCCTTTGAACTGGCTTCCTCCATTACAAAAGCAAACTTTGCATTTGCATAATTTATGAGCTCAGTTTTTGTCCAGTGATTACGTTAGGCTTAATACGATTGACTCAACTACAATTTGAAAACCACCACTAAACCACTGCTGGCAGTGCTTTTAATAGTTACAATATGGAAAACGATTTTCTTTGCTTATTTGAAATTGAAAAGAAAAATGGCGTTTTCTGAAACCTTCATATTGATGTAGTAATTTGGCATTTGGCATTTTGGAACGGTCCAAGGCTGTTACGTTAACCAGTGTTGCCAAGTGTCTTTATCAGCTGTCAATATTAAGGTAAAATGATTTCATTTATGAAAATAAAGTGTTGGTATATAAGCTATGGCTTGATTTAAAGGAAAACACCACCGTTTTCAATAATGTTCTTACCTCAACTTAGACAAATTAATAAATATCTATCTTTTTTCAATGCGTGCACTTCATCTTTGTAGAGCGCTTCATGAATGTATTAGCATTTAGCCTAGCCCCATTCATTCCTTAGGATCCAAACAGGGATGAATTTAGAAGCCACCAAACACTTCCATGTTTTCCCTATTTAAAGACTGTTACACTAGTAGTTACACTAGTAAGTATGGTGACACAAAACGTGGCGATTTCTTAAGAGAATAAAAAATGAGAACTAATATTCTATTGCGGAAGAGCACTTAGTTTGCAGCACTTCGAACTCGGGTGCAGTAATATTGACAGACGTTTGAACGAGGGGGAGTAGTCAGGGTTATTTTAAACCCATCTAATCCGCCATGTTTTATTTTGTGCCACCATACTTACTTGTTTAACTACTCATGTAACAGTCTTTAAATAGGGAAAACATGGAAGTGTTTGGTGGCTTCTAAATTCATCCCTGTTTGGATCCTAAGGAATGAATGGGGCTAGGCTAAATGCTAACACATTCACGATGCGCTGTACAAAAATTAACTGCACGCATTGATGAAGGATAGGTATGTATTAATTAGTCTAAAATTGAAGTAAGAACATAGTAAAATATTGAAAAACTGCAGTGTTTCCTTTAATTGGCCATGGGGTTGGTTTTGTTTTGTTGGGCAAATCTGACAACCCTGCCATGGTGGTCGATGAATACTCGAGAGCAAGATGACTGTGTGTCCGAAACCGTAATTATACACATGTTTGATAAAATGTTGTAGACCCAAACATTATATAATTGTAAATTCAAGGCTCAAAGAGACAGGTCATTGAAAGTACTTGAATCTATGCTAGAAGTTTTCTGGAAAAAAATCCATATTATTCCCTGTGTAGTGTAGGATAATATCATAAAAATTGTAAACTTTTAAAGCACACGTACTAAACTGCTCGCTTTACATGGTTAATATTCTGTATGCGAATGTTGATTCATACCAAAATGCTTTTTTGCATAGTTGTGTTTGACAAATGAAAACGTCTCTGGTTATGTATGTAACTGTTGTTCCCTGAGAAGGGAGCGAGACGTTGCGTCTCCCTAGCCATACTTCCTGCGTCCCTGTAACGCCATCTTTGGCAATATTTCAGATAGCGATATACTTCCTAGCTCCCACGTCACCCTGTCTTTGTCGTTAAGCCTCACCATTGGTTGAATTTGATATACACATTCAAACGCACTTGGAGGCATCCATAAAGTGTCATCGCAGTGACGCAGCACGAGTTCCCTCGAAATGTATCTTTAAAGGTAACAGATGTAACTTTGCTCTCACTTGAAATGATTCCCCCCATTTAGTCCTTGAATTTGAGGGTATTGGACCTGGAAAGTCCTTGAAAGGTCCTTGAATTTGAAGTTAACTAAGGTGTGGGAACCCTGAGTTTCATATTACACAAAAATTTTAATATTTTAATAACATATATGACATTATATTTACAAATTATTAAAACCAAATAGTGTGTCTGTGACGTATAAACGGCTTGCCGAAAGTAAATTGGTTTTCCTTGTGAAAGGTCTTCATTCATTCCTTACCTTACTTATGAGGAAAATTGCCATGTACTAAGCGGGATAATGTACAGGCAGCAGGTTTTAATCCCTAAATAAGCCCTGTCAGTGTGATACAACTGTCTGGGCTTATTTCTGTGATAACAACCTAAAGCCTATACAGCAGCGTTGCACGGGTGTTGTTACTCATTTAGTCAGACAATCATAAAGAGGTTAATTAACATATTCATACAGTAAGTCCCAAATATACAGTCCATTCATTTTAAGCAAACATAGTCTTCCGTAACTACATCATTCTAATAATTGAAACATGAAACGCATAAGTTTTGAAAACAGTTGGGCCAATAGATGTCTATAGTAAGCACAGCTGTTCAATTGGCAAGGGAAGTCTGAGCTTCTCTGCCTCCATACGTTGCACTCTTACGGCCCAAAAATAAACATACATTTCAAGTCTCACGCAGCCGAATATATCGTCCACATTCCTCTTACAAACACATACACACATAGGGATGAAATAACATTTCACCTCTCTATCCAGTTCAGTCATCGTGTCGGCTCTCTGTGAGGAAATGGATCCGTGGCTTGTGTTTGATACGCAGCTCTGATAGTCGCATAGTCTAAACTTACCGTGATTGTACACGCTTGATGAGATCTCTTGTTTATTATAAGCTGTGTACTTTGTACGGAGAATGCACCGCTCGTCTGTTTGTTTTGGCTGGGTGGAGATTTGGGCACTTTGCGGGATGACGGGCGAGCGCTCGAGTCCCGGCGGGCTGAGGATTGGGAGGCGAGTCCAGATGGAGGAGTGAGCTCTCTGGCGGCTCTTTGTAAAGCGATACATTTCAAATATACAACGAGGGTTGGGGGCAAAGTTAGGGTCCCGGGATGAATGGTTTAATTTGAGTGGGCAGCTCTGAGTGACAGAGGTTACCATAATAATCAAATAGAGTCCCGGTCTTTACTTAAGATGATGTGAAACGATGCGTGTGAACGCAGGCTTTTGGTGTGGTTAGACTTTGCGTGCCAACCTAAGACAGGTATTTGATTAACTCGAGTAATCCGGCACGGCTCCCGTGGATGTTGTTTACGTTTGCGTAAGTGAGACTGAGAACGAAGACAGATGGGCGATGAGTCGAAGAAGTGTTGAATCTGTTAAATCTGGTCACTTGGAGTAGAGGAAGTGAGACACTGTCTGCAGATGAGCTTCTACGTCCCAAGGAAACCTCACTCTGCGTGCGTGTCTTTTTGTGAGCTGATCGCACGCGCATCAGACAAATCCGTCTTTATTCAAGCCGCGTGGGGCTCTGTGTCGCCAAGGCCTCGGGAAGCTCCAAGGAGAACGTAGGAGGAAAATAGAAAACAGGGATGTGAGAAGCAGTCAGGCACAGAGAAGAAAAAAGGGGGTGCTGTTGATTTGACACAGCCAAGGTGAGGCCATGTAACCAGAGAAGTGACAGGAATAGAAGATCAAAGCAAAGGCTGGAGAACAACTTGGGGAAAAAAGGCGGAGAAACGTCCTTTTATGAAAGTGCTGAGACCCGTTTCCTGTGCAAACACTCTTCTGAGCTATGAAACAATGTCTGGTTAAAAGGGGCCTTTTTTACGGGCACCCTTGGTCATATCAGTGCCGACCTGGCTCCCTATGAGCTGTCAGGCTCACCGCCACTCAGCTTTTATTGCTTTGTTTTGAAACCCTGTGGAGGAAGAGGTGACAGACTGGATCAGAATTGGACAGAAACTCTGATCTGTAGTACCAGTGGACATAAAATGATGGGAAATGTTTGGGGTCTTGGGGTAGAGGAGTGTTGGTTTAGAAAAATCTGCTCAATATCGCTCGGTTTAAATTGCATGTAAAATGTTCAGAAGTATGGCTTTCTGAGTCTGATTAGTATCAAGTATCCTTGTACAGTCTGATTTTGTTTGACTGCTACAGTATTACAGTGCATAGTCTGTAAAGTTTTCATATATGTGAAAACCCAGCTAAAGTCTTTTTTTGTGATGTACTGTTTTCTACATAAAATCATATCTAAATAATGTGAAGAACATTTTGTAAAAACCTTGATATTTTTAAAGGGGACATTTCACAAGACTTTTTAAAAATGTCAAATAAGTCTTTGGTGTCCCCAGAGTATGTACGTGAAGTTTTAGCTCAAAATAGCATATAGATAATTTATTATAGCATGTTGTAGCATTGCCACTTTGTAGGTTTGATAAAAAAAAAATCAGTTTTTGGGTGTGTCCTTTAACATGCAAATGAGCTGATCTCTGCACTAAATAGCAGTGCAGTGGTTGGACAGTGCAGATTAATGGGCGGTATTAGCCCCTTCTGACATCACAGGGAGCCAAATTTCAATGACGTATTTTTTCATATGCTTGCAAAGAATGATTTACCAAAACTAAGTTACTGGGTTGATCTTTTTCACATTTTCTAGGTTGATAGAAGCACTGGGGACTCAATTATAGCACTAAAACATAGGAAAAGTCAGATTTTTTTGTGATATGTCCCCTTTAATATTAACCCAGTAAGGCCATGTCAAAGATTGAAATCAATGTGCGAAATCAAACTTTGATGCTCCTTATCTCAAAATGTGCTAATGAGACTTCAGCCTGGATTTCACAGACAGGATCACATATGCATGACTAACTGTGGGTTCACACCAGTTGGAGTTCAACGATTTGCGTGAGTAGATTATATACAAAGTGACCTCGGCGTGGGGCCGATGCGAATGACACGATATGGGCGGCGTGATTGCCACGATAACATGCGCTAAACTGAAAATATTCAACTCGAACGGAAAATTCACATGACATGAAATGAAATCCCGTGAGTAATCTAGAGCGAGTAACCCGATGCTTTGCGTTTGGTGTGTACGTAGCATAAAGCCTAAGTTTGTTTCGTAATGTTAAGTAGGGGTGAGCGGGACACAAACTAACGGGGGGTTAATTGTAACGTAGCTACTTTACATATTTACACAGGGCCGAGCAATTTGTGCTTTTGGTCTTTTTCTCTTACTGTCAGAAGATGATCTCCTGTGAATTTGGAAAAGTTTCGATGTGTTTTGGTTAAGATATTGAACAAAGAGTGTGCTGGAGGCATAAAAGAAAATTTCTGTGTCTTATGTTTTTTTTTCAATTTCTGAGTTGGGTGTGTAAGCCACCAAATCCAACCTTATATTATTTTAAACACTGTTTTGTTACCTAAAACATAAAACCATTTCGAAACATAACAGCAACTCTTACAGTAGTAACTGATAGCTGGGATTGAAAACATTTTTCCCAGCGGGGTTAGTTGTCACACAGTGTTACAATTAAACCTCCAGTATACAATGATAATGAAATGAAAACAATTTAAATAGTTTTAATCAAAATGATAACTGTTAATACAA
Source organism: Paramisgurnus dabryanus (assembly GCF_030506205.2). Taxonomy (NCBI): domain Eukaryota; kingdom Metazoa; phylum Chordata; class Actinopteri; order Cypriniformes; family Cobitidae; genus Paramisgurnus; species Paramisgurnus dabryanus. The sequence continues at coordinate 23,169,033 of NC_133342.1, read as the reverse complement.
TATCATGGGGAAATAACTCACAATTATATATTTTTGTCTTAATTGTGCAGCCTTAAAAATCTATTTATATGCATTGATGCATAATACAATGATGGTTAGATGAAGGATCATGGATGGATGAATGTGTGGATATCTATCTATTATATTCAGATATATAAATATTATCCACCTTTAGAATATAGTCAGAATTGTGTTGAATTATTTGTGTTTAAACTAAATTTTTTAGCAGGTGTTACAACAAACCCTCTGTTTGTTAAAATGAACCCCACCTATGGGGTAACGTTTGCACTCCTGTCACTTTCAGTGTAATTGTACGATAACGGTACGATAACAAACCTTAAGTGTTCATTTGTAGAATGATAGAGAAAAGTCAAAAAGCGTTAGGTTGTGCCCCGCTCTCCCCTATATATACCATGTTATTTGAATCTACTTTTATAAATCCTCTTCTATAAAAAAAACCCTCTCATTTACTTTCACTTTGGTCCAGTGAACACTTATCCTTAGATTAGATTGAACTCCATTGAGTTCATTGTGTCCTGAGGTGAAGTATGATATAAAAGCTATAAATTCTTGCAGCGATCAGCTTGTACTAAGTTTTGGAAGCCCGTATTTCAAACTGATGAACTGTTTTAGGTGAGCACCTTGGGATGAAGGCTAAGTGCAGAAGTAACAGTCACCTACAGGTGCTGTGGAGCTAAAGACCCCCAAAGCGTGAATCCTTCTTACCTGCTGCTCAAATTCATCCTGACAGATCCAACAGGCCAAAAGGAAAAAGACATATTTTAGACAGTGAAGTCTGTGAGAGTCGGGGTGCTAAGAGGGGCTTGCTGTATTTGATTACTGAAGGTCATACAAGGCTTAAAACAACACATTGTTATGTGGGCACATAGGGGGGAAGCAAACAGCTCATAATTTAAAGTCTGTAATACCTGTTAGTGCAGGGAAGGGGGAGAGAGAGAGAGCGAGAGAGGCAGAATGAGCCAACAGGCAATTTTTGGAGCAATTAACATCATTTTTAGAAACATGAACTAAATCTCTCATGTGATCTGCTTTATGTGAAGCATAGTAGTGCCTCCTAAATTACAACCACTTTTTGTCTTTATTACTGGATACTTTTCTCATTTCCTTTAACCAGATTAAAAACTTACTTAGAAATTACTTACTTAGAACTTAGAAATCTCTTTTATAAAAGACTGACATGGCCAAGAGAACAACGAATTTACGGTGCCGTGCTCAAAACTATAACATTTACGCATTTGGCAGACGCTTTTCTCCATTAGTCTTTATTAGTATAAGTGATTCAAACCCACAACCATTGTGCTGCTAAAGCAATGCTCTACAAATTAAGTTAGAGGAACACAGTTTAAAATCATACAATGATTTCAAGGGGATCGAGTCTTTTATTTAGTTTTTTATTAATTTTTTTATTCATTTTTTATTCATTATTCATTTTTTATTCAAATTTGAATAATTTATTCATGTCCATGGCACGAAATTCAGATTTTTTCATGCATTGAGCACTAATGTCTTTTTCGTGACACTCGCACAAATTTCTATAAATAGTTTCTCGTTTCCGTGGCATGACTTTCTTTTTCGTTTCATTTTATGCATTGTTTTCTTGTAGCTTTTTTCCTATTTTCTTACCATTGTCGCTTGGGGTTAGAATCACTTTCTGTTACATTTTTAAACATCCTAACCCAAACCCCAACTCCCAAACCCCAATAGTTTTAAAAGCGGAAGAAAAACATGTAGAAACCAATACATAAAATTACTTCCAAACCCCAAATCTAACCCTAACCCCAAGCGACAATGATTTAAAAAAAGAAAAAAAAGAAAAAACAATACATAAAATGACACGAAAAAGATAGTCGTGCCACGGACACAAGAAACTATTTATAGAAATTGATGCGAGTGTCACGAAAAAGACATTCGTGCTCAAGGCATGAAAAAAGCTGAATTTCATGACATGGACACAAATAAATTAATCAAATTTTGCGTGTCTATAACACGACTTTTCGTGAGATCATGTTGGCTTTAAAATATTTTGTAGATTATTTCAGTTAACAGAAGCGCTGTTTTTCTTTTTTCAAATCAAGCTTTATTGTTTCAAGCATTGGCATTCAGAAAATATGTCGCCCATATTGCACTTTCAATGCCTGTGGATATATATTGAATATCAGCTTGAAGTTTTCATATTGTAATGGTTTTCAGTCTGGCTCGGTTTTGTTGGTTATGGTTCTTGTTTTGTGAATCCTATATGGTATGTGAAGGATATAAATAGTTGGTACTTTTATTACTGTATTCTCTGTTTGTCTTAAACTGTCCTCTTCAAGCTGTGTTTCATTTTCACAATATTAAAATCTCTTTTCTTAGCAACGGAGCTGATGGACGTCCTGCCACTGCCTATGGTTTTCGTCCAGATGAGCCGTTCTTTCACGGGTACTGATCCAACAGACAGGGCTGCTACAGAAACTACATCTTTTGCAAGTCCATTTTTATTTCCTAGCATGGTGAACAAACTCAGTCACTCTGTTCTTATTCAACAAAATGTGAGCTTAAAAAAAAGGCATTTTAATGAAGAGCCCCCAGTGAAGTGCTTTTTATAGCATTCATTAACATAATAACATAATGTTTCATAGATAAATATCTAAATGATTGTACAACAAAATTGCTTAATATATATTAAGCATTATAAAATGATTGGAAAAAGTGTTAGCTGAAACTCTGTGGTTTCATTGGCTTAAGATCTCGTAAAACGGCACTCCAGTCATATACAGGGTACTCTGTAATTGTAATGCATGCTCCAGTTGCCACGAAGCAAAGTTGCTAATTTCAGAAAACATTATTGGTGGTTACATTTTAGTTATTTAGTTACTAACACATGTTGGGATTGCAGGGAATTCACTTTAACTGTAACTGCACTACATTAATTTCATACTGATTTGTCATAATCAGTACTAAGCTGTAATTGGATGACCAACTTACTCATATCCTATCAAGAAGAAAATGTGTGACGATGAACTTTAACTTAAAGCCAGTTACTTTATAATTCAGATATTATTTATTACAAAGAAGTATGCTTGGATGAAACCCGATTGCATATGCAGCTTTTAAAATGTAGCCTTACATCATTTATATCAGATATGTTGCACTACTTCTCATGTATAACAACACTGTGTTCTGTACTTGGTACCTGTCAAAAATGTCATCATATATCATATAAAATTATATATAAGACGATGTTATTCGGTAGAGCTATTTATGAATTAAATTAACTACCTAACTATGTCCAAGATTTATTGTACAATTTTTTTTAATTTTTAATTTTGTTTCTAGGGTGTTAAATGTTGCCTTTGTTATGACTTTGTGTATATATTTACTTGTTTATTATATGTTGTATTAAGATGTTGCTGTATCCATCATTTTTAAGTGTTTATAAAACAGTACTGTCACTTTTAGTAAATTTTAAATTATTACAATTCAGGACGTCTCTGTATTTCCAGACACAAAAGGTGCCTCCTACGATCTTGCCCTTTGCTGCTACTATATAATGATCCTGTGAATTAGAGTTAATCAAGTTAATTGTCCTTAATGGCAGACAAAATAAATAAAAAAATGCACTAAAGTTTTGTGTCAATTTATTTTCTCTCAATAATAAATGCCTGTATCTACAAAAGTGTACCACTTTCAACTGATCAGTAAATACAGCACAGTACAAAATAATTGTTTAGCTCTTCTACATTAGGGTGGTCCTTATTTTTAAACTTTTAAAGGTTCATGTTCTCACCCCACCAATATGTTTGAATAAATTAATAAAAAAAAATTGGCAATTTTTTTTCAATATCAATTAATATTTAGAGGTTGCTCAAGACCTTTGAAGTTTAACACATTTGCGTATTATGTGATACTTTGTGCTAGCATGTATAATTGTTTAATAATATATATAGTTATGGCAGCAATGGACTTAGTTGACCATGCTCCATGCAATTAATACTACTGTTTTAGTTGTGATATGTCTTTCAAAGCAAGAAAGCTTCAATGTGAATGAAGCACAGTAGACAATATACACTGAGACAGTGGCTGAAGCGACACGAAGCAAGTCCGCTATATGGTTACTCGGATCAGAAGAGACTGAAATAACTTGAACAAAGTTACTCCAAGGAGCAAGTTGTGTGTTGTGCGTTTTTAAATGGTACAGTTTTTGCAAAAATTGTGATTTCGGAAATATTCAAAGGCTTTGAGCAACCTCTAGATATTGTGGGAACAATTCAAAATTTTGCACAGTGTGTTTTATTGATATCCTAACACATTGGGGGGGTTGAACATTTAAAAAAAATTGACCCATTATATGGACCACCCTATTCTACATAGCCTATTCTCCTGACAATAAAATCTGTACAGGCCAGTTTTTAAAAAAATTTAGACTGCAAAAAAATCTGTACCTCATAATGTAGTATTTTTAAAAATGTAGATTTTCTAATGTTTCTCATTCAGTTCATGTTTTTCTTTTAGGAGCACAAATATAAAAGAACTGCTTAAAAACTTCATATGATACAAAATGCAGTTTAAAGGGCTATATAAATAGGCACTTGGTTTTAAAGCTATTTTAATAAAATAATTTCATGCCAAATGGTGTAGTCCAATAATAAGATTATTCTTAAAAAACAATTAAAATACAGCTGCAAGTAAAAAACATATTATACAATGACACATGATAGTCTTGTTAGGTTATTTAGGGGGCACAGTCATAGCCGTTATAATTTTCATTCGACATTTTAAGGCTAATTTTCAACACAGGGTCTCACTTCGTCCTCTATTTCAATGACCTCCATGATCAGATTTCTGATAGCGTTCACACTATCGTCAATGGAGACCTCTTCTGGTACCGTGTCGCTTGATGTTAAAGCAACAGCGTCCTCTACTGGACTATCAGGAACAGAGTCCAGTACAGGAGAAACGTCTGTTCTAGTGATGTCTTCCTCGACAATTTTCTTCTCATCAATAGAGGGCGCTGCTTCACAGGCCTTGTTCTCCACAATCTTCTCATTGCAAGCGCTGGTGTTTAGTGCCATCGTTACGTCAGTGTCTTTAACACATAGGACTGGGTGAACTTCGACATCAATGTTTGCAGAAACTTCGTCAGGTTGTACACATACATTTTCGATTTCAGGGGGAGTTACATCTTTGCTTTCGTCATCTGCTTTAACAATAACACACGGGGAAACCTCCATATCTGACTGAGCAGGAGGAACAGGACTTTCTGCGTTGGGTTCGGGTGTTGAGTTGTGTCCGACTGCTTGGTCAGAAGTCACAGAGGAACTATCAGCAGAAGGTTCCTTTTTGTCAGGCAAGGTTTGATCTGTATCAGCATCTTTTACTTCAGAAGGGAGTTCCTCTGGTCCTGTAGTAGATGATGAATCGGTTTCAGGTTTGGTTGAAGAAACATCAATAGCTGCTGTAGGAGCATCAATTGTGGTAGTTTCTGTTTTAGTCTCTGACATCGAGATGTCAGATGTGACTGCTTTGGAATCAGGAGATGATGACGGCTCTGGAATAGGAGGTGATGCTGATGGATCTGATTGACTTGTTTCAGCAACACCTAATGGTGGTTCCACAGATTCTGGTGAAGACACCGTAATTGTGACTGTAGGTATGACTAAAGGCTCAGATTTCTGATTGATAGTTCCTTCAAATGATGTGGTGGGCTTCTGTTCTGCAGAAGCCAGCGGTACTGGTGGGCTGGATGGGGCGGAGAGGGGCGGAGTCCGGCTATCAGCCAGGCTGCTTTGACTTACACACTGCAGGTCAGTGCTGTCACCAAACAGGTTGTTCTTCTTCAGACTGGCCGCCTCTTTTACCACTATATTGAAAAGAAGGATTATAAATACACTAGAAACTCAAAACGGCCAGTTCTTAGACACTTAACACAGCTAATAAAGTTTACCTTTGTTAACTTCATTATTCAGAATGTTGAGTAATATGTTCTCATAGACATTCTCCACTTGAACAAAGTTTGTGTAATCGGCAAAGATGAACTGTTCAAATTTCTGAAGCTCCTACAAAATGAAAAGGAAAAAGGTTTTCAACCAACAGCTCTGATTGGATAAAACTGTAAACAGTAATTACTGGAGTATTACAATAGCAACACCTTTTTGTCTTTGTAAAGACTAGTATAGTCTTGGCAACTCTTAAAGGAAAACATCACCAATATTTTACTTTGATCTTACCTCAACGAATTAATACATACCTAATGTGTGCATTTAATCTTTGTACAGCATGTCATGAATGTGTTAGCATTTAGCCTAGCCCCATTCATTCCTTAGGATCCAAACAGGGATGAATTTAGAAGCCTTGGGCGCAGTAATATTGATGGTAGTTTGAGCGAGAGGGGTTGTAGTCAGGAGTGATGATGTTACTGCGCGCCAAGGTCTAAGTGCTGCAAACTAAGTGCTCTTCCACCATACAATATAGTTCTCATTTTTATCTTCTTTTTTTAAAATCGTTTTATTTTGTGCCGCCATACTTACTCGATTAATGTCTCATGTAACAGTCTTTAAATAGGGAAAACATGGAAGTGTTTGGTGGCTTCTAAATTCATCCCTGTTTGGATCCTAAGGAATGAATGGGCCTAGGCCAAATGCTAACACATTCACCACACACTGTACAAAGATTAAGTGCCTGCATTGAAAAAAGACAAGTATGGATTAATTAGTCTAAGTTGAGGTAAGAACATAGTAAAAGTTTTCCTTTAAGAATTTCATAAACTTTCTCTAATGATCAGTACAAATAACTTATATGTGTTTAACGACCATTAGTTTACAGAAAAACGGTACGTACAGTTTTGCAGCCAGGGGCCAGATTTCTCCTGATGGCAGGCAGAGTGATATCAACAAGGGCCTCCTGAAAAATCTTCTTCCTTACAGTGCTGCTGTCATAGTCGAATTGCTAAAGTAAATACATAATAATGACCATAATGCTTTACTGTATTGCAGTTATTTCTTGTTTTGTCCTGTATGAGTGAGCAAACCCAACCTTGAGAACACGTAGCTTCGCTTTCTCCATGAGTGAGGCCTGTTTGTCAGGTTTATCCTTTAATCCAGATTCAAGCAGCTGTTCAAATGTGAACACTCCATTCTCCATCAGCTAAATAGAGTCGGTAAGAAACAATCAGCATACAGTTTATATTCTCTTGCTAAAAGATACAAGATGTTGGCCTGTATGGGGACTCAAACCTGATGACACTAGACTTTTGTGCTTTGCTGTCGACTGTCTTCTGACCAAAAAATATTTATTAGGGGTGCACTGATAAATGCCGATATACACTAATAATACGTGGCCGATAACTATTCTGAATCGCACAGCTGATATACATATTCTTTATTATCATGAAAATACCTTAAAGGGATAGTTCTGCCAAAAATGATATTAAACCCATGATTTACTCACCCCCAAGCTGTCGGAGTTGCATATGTCCATCGTTTTTCAGACAAACGCATTTTCAGATATTTTATAAAATGTTTTAGATCTTTCAGTTGATTAAATGTAATGTTACGGGTCCACCCATAGTCCACGACCTTCAAGTCCAAAAAAAGTGTGTCCATCCTTCACAAATTAAATCCAAAAGGCTCCAGGATGATAAACAAAGGTCTTCTGAGGGTAATCCGCGCGGTGTTGTTGTAGAAATATCCATATTTAAAACTTTATTAACGAAAATAAATACATTCCGGTAGCGCCGCCATCTTAGTCGCGTCCGCATTCAGGATGAGAGCTTACGCAGCCTACGGAGGCTACTCTGCTGCTGCTCTGTGCCCCCACCCTCCCAATTTGTCATACGTCACTAAGAAAAGTGCGTACACTACGCTAATACTCTCTCCTGAATACAGAGGAGTCTAAGATGGCGGCGCTACCGGAAGGTATTTATTTTCGTTAACAAAAGTTTTAAATATGGATATTTCTACAACACCACCGCACGGATTACCCTCAGAAGACCTTTGTTTATCATCCTGGAGCCGTTTGGATTTAATTTGTGAAGGATGGACGCACTTTTTTTGGACTTGAAGGTCGTGGACTATGGGTAGACCCCGTAACATTACATTTAATCAACTGAAAGATCTAAAACATTTTCTAAAATATCCGAAAATGTGTTTGTCTGAAAAACGATGGACATATGCAACTCGGACAGCTTGGGGGTGAGTAAATCATGGGTTTAATATCATTTTTGGCCGAACTATCCGTTTAAAAGGTTTGAAGAATGGCAATATAATATAAATATATCCTTAAGCCATTTCCTGGAGCTGCGTGTCATAGCTGCATGTTTATGGTTCTTCGTCTATAGTACATATTGAGTTTCTGCACAAGAGCGCCCTCTGGATTTCGAATGAAGCAGCATTTCACCGCAATTCTTTGAAAAGCATTGCAAGGATCATCGGATGATATATCGGGGCACCCCTACTATTTATGCCATTAAACTTAACTAAGAAGGTAGCTGTTTTCAATTGCATAACTATGACATTGAATAGCCCCATCAAGTTTGCAAATGCTCTGTACTGAAATAAAGTCTTTCGGCCCACCTGCTGCATTTGGGTCTGGGTGGAGTGGACGACCCGTGTTGTGTTGGAGAACTTGAAGCGGTTGCGAAGTTCCTGGAGCTGCTCTTTCAGGACGTTCACGTGCTGGTAACAGTCCTCCAGCCGGTCACGCCCGACTTGCTGCAGAGCCTTGAAACACAGAGAGAGTCATGAGATCTCACAAGAGATGAATTCATATAATGAAGTCAGCTCTTCTTTCATTTCTTCTGAGGGAAAAAGTTGACCTGATTTGTTACTCAGTCCATATTAAAGATATCAAGTTTACATTTTTACAGAATGTTTTTTACATTATATAGAGTGATTTTATGTAAAAAAAAAAACGAAAATCCCCCAAAAAATGACTTATTGACTGGGTTTTCAAAGACTTGAATGTACTGCACTCTTACTTTCTGAAGCTCCTCTGTGAATCCACCCTGAGGGAAGTCCTTGCAGACTCGGGTCAGCTCATCCTCCAGTAGTAACCTGGCGGCCTGGAAGCCTGTACTGATTGGACCCATCAGCTCCTCCAGGATTGAAGCCAGGTATGGGGCTACACTCTCTGAACAGTATTTCATGGCAGGCTCTGATACCAAAGCTTGAAAGATGTTTAGAAACAAACATGAGAATACATTTATTATTGCTCTATGTATTTGTTATTTTTTGTCATCACTGTATTTTTATGCCATGTATACCATGTTAAATGTATTCAACTCTCTTTATATCATTATGGGGATGTTTCCCGGACAGGGTTTAGATTAATCCAGGACTAGGCCTCAGTTATATGAAGTAATTTTTACCAACATACCTTAAAAAAAAACATTACTGGTTTGCATCTTGAGGTAAAACAATGGCACTGATATATGTTAAAAATATGTCAGTGCAAGATGTTTTAAATTAAGGCAGCTCAAAACATTGTTGGTTTGCATCTTAAGACAAATACATCAGTGCAAGATGCTTTTAAATGAAGGAAGCTCAAACATGAATTTTAGTCTGGGACTAGGATAAGCCTGTCCAGGAAACCAACCCTAAAATGAAAGGTCGTTCAAATCAAACCGGTATACAAGTATACACAAGTCCCAGTTTGACTTGACCAACTCTTGTATGCACCATTTAGCAGAGTATTGTTTTAAACACTTAAGAGGCGGTTTCCTGGACAGTACTTCTCCCAGTCCCAGAATAAAATTCATGTTTGAGCTGCCTTAATTTCAAAAAAATCTTGCAGTGACAAATCTTAACATATATCAGTGCGATTGTTTTATCTCAAGATGCACACCAGTAATGTTTTTTATAAGATGTAAAAACAAGTCATCATGAAACGGAAGTAGCGATTGCCTAATTTTCCCCGGGGTGACGTATATCCGTGTGAAACCGGTTCTCATATTAAATAAGGCAGGGCTGGATATGACATTGTCCAATAAGATCTGATTGGTTGCTTATTGCTTATCGCAGTGATGATCTCCCGGATACAGCCCACCTGCCATATGTACGAAGTAAAGAGAGATCGTTTTGTGGAGGGGAGGAGATTAGCATTTTTGATTAAAGATTATGAGGGCACATTAATGTTTTAAAAATAATGAAGCTTACAGATTTGTAAAAATACCACAATATTCCAAAAATTACAGTTTTTCAATTTAATTTAATGATTTTAAATGTCCCAATATAAACCAGTCCAGAAAACATCCCCCATATTATTCCTGACAGCTATTATGGAAATTAGTGCTTTGTTATGGAGGAAATTTTTTTATTATACTCTATATTATTATTTAAAGCTGTGTACAATCATTAAACATTACATTTAAAACTGGTACACTGTATGGACACATTTTCTGTATATACCTTGCAGTTTAGTTTCTAGGAATGTCTGTGAGTTGATGATCTGGTCCATGTCTGAGCGGATGAGCGCCTCTTGTTGTCTTGTAGCATCTCTGCATTCATTTTTTAAACTCTCTAGTCCCTCTCGCAGCTGTTCCTGCACAATCTCATAAGTCGCTTTTACTGTCTAAGCACACGGGGAAGAAACAAAAAACAAAAACATCACATCCTAAATGTGGCAACATAAACGGACTCATGGTCAACACAAAGCTGTTTTTGTCTAAGGTTTGCCCAATAGCAAGAAGACCATTTATAGAGCTGCAACCTCTGCTACAACTAACTTTAAAAAAAATAATTATGTTTAATGATATAAAACATTTAATGTGGTAATGAAGACCAGACTAGATTTCCAAAGACATATTAGTCTGTCAAATTCATGAACCAAAAGTATGAAGTAAAATGTTGCACAACACGTTATGTCAAAGTTAAGCACTTGAAGCCTAAGAATAGAAGTGTGGAGCATGTTGATGTCACTGACCACAAACCACACCCTCTTCCTCTCCGCCTTCTTCCCTTTTAGCTTGGGCAACAGCTCAGTCTGCAAAGAGGGCAGCAGCTCCTCCATCACCAGGTTAGCAAGCACCTGCAAACACATAGAGAGAGTCAATATGGACTGTGGGTAGTCACAGCAGATGCAGAGAGCTGTAAATGAGTCACAGACATCAAACATCCTCATGCATTTGAGTCATGAAGAAACTGTAAAAGCACAGAATCGATACATTGTTGTAATGTCATAGCAACGAGTCGGTCTTAACACATAACCACAAAACAGATAAAATCACCAAATGCATAGCCGATCAAGACAGAAGAGTAGCCTGTTAGTGTCACATGCTTTTTTCTCAAATTACATAATACATTGTGCTATGGGATACTTGATTCTGATTGGTCAATCGACAGTCAAATATTATTCTGCCTGTTGTCCCTGAACAACCATAGCTGTGCTGTCTGCATCTCTAACTCTTTCATTTGAAATATTTGCTGTTCAGTTTGTTTATTTGTGTCATACAGTAAGTTGGGTTTGACGTCCTGATCACACGCTTGAGTTTATTTTTTCATAACAACGCTATTGGCCATCACATGCTCTCTTTTTGGTTTCCTAACATGGTAACACCTTTTTTTTATTTTACCAAATAAGGGTTGAAAATGGGACCTAACAATAGCTTAAGGAAGGCAGAGGTGTTCTTTTTGATTGGGTACAGGACATCCTGTTAGACCCTGCTGTGATCTCAAGATAGTAATAATAGGGATTTTGGTGTCAGAAGCTACATATCAAATAGTTCAACATTCACTATTACTGTTTTTCCTCATAGTAAGGGTTAGATATTTGTTATTTGTTTGCACAAAGGGCTCTTAATGTTATAGATATGAATGATATCTTAAATTACTGTGTGTGTTTTATTCACATGTTAAGTCTGACATCACACAGACCTGCTTGCTATATCAGTTGCATTAAAGTCCTTGATATTAAATGTGGGCTGTTTACCATCCAACCACATTCAAATGAAGGAAAAAACGGCAAGTAAATAAAATAAGTAATTCAAATCTTAAAAATAGGGCAGCATTCTCTGCCGTCAAGCAGTGGGGACGTGTTCCTGTCCGCTGTTTGTGCTGAAACCACACCCACTCGCTGCCGTCTCTCACAACTTTCAAATACTGCTAAAACCTAAATGGATGCTCACGATTGTGTTAGGGGTGGGGCCGTGCACGGTGGTTCAAGTGTTTTATTGAGCCACCGTTTTGGGTCCCATCAAAAAATCCTGAACTAAAAATGTTGAAAAGCTATTTAACGATCTAACTCTGCAATTCAGTACTACATAGTTTACATTTATTTAAGCATTTAGAAGACTCTTTTATCCAAAGCAAAGATTAGGAAACAATAAAAGCAATGTGTCATAGGGAGGCAATAATACAAAAATGTGCTTATAACAACATACAATACCTGTTGAGAGAAAAATAACGTTGTTGGTTTTTTTACTGAAAAGGGAGAAATGCGCTCAATATTTATGTCAAGTATTTTTGGAAGAGGTGGGTTTTTTATTGTTTTTTGAATGTTGCAAGAGATGTGGCTGACTGGAGTTTACAGTCTTTGTGGCTTGTTTCAGCCAAACATTTCTAACATTCATAATATGTTTAGAAAATGTTTTCAAAATTAACTTTTCAGGGACTTTAGGCAAACAATACCAGTAAACTCACGGTGTGCTTTAAACCTATGGAAATCACAATCTTAACCTTTATCTCCATAATGAAATCTCAAATGATGACATCTGGGATGCCCTAAGAATGTAGTGTATGCTGTACGTTTATAAAAGCTTAGACTTACGTAATGATATGAATAAATGGTAATTATATATATCTATGTTTTATCTATTTATTTATGTATCTATGTCTCTCTCTCTCTCTCTCTCTCTCTCTCTCTCTCTCTTTCTCTCTCTCTCTCTCTCTCTCTCTCTCTCTCTCTCTCGTAAGCCATAAGATTTTTTTAAAAGTATTCACTGGTCAGTGATTTTTAGCCTCAACCCTAAATCACTGACCAGTGGCTCAGTCACAAATTCCACCGGCCTGCATCACACAGCTTCCAACAGTGCTGTGGATTAATGAAATACACTTCATCACAAAAGAGGCATGACTCATCTGTTAGTCAAACTTTAGTATTACACTTTGCCATTCTTTGCCAGTGAACAATGCCATTCTGCCAGCATACTCTCTGGTTTTGGACTTGCATGTGAGTAATATGGTGACTGATGGAGAAATAATAGACAAATAGGCCCACCTGATAGTCGGTGCCCACCAGCATATCCCATGACTCATAGTGTCCTTTCTCCTGCCTGTAGAAGTGAATGGCCTTTAGGAAAGCCTGTACCTCACATGCACTACTCCTCAGATAATCTGCAAATAGATTAAAAAAGAGAAGAGAGATAAAAAAAAAACATCTTGACTTACAAAACTGTGCAATACAGGATCACGTGAATGGTTCTCAGAAGGTTCTCTTTTGTGGTTGCAGAGCCATCGTGAACAGAAAAAATATAGGAATGAATATGAATAGTTTTAGAATTAGACTGGATTTATGATGTCTGACAATAAAATTGGGTAAAACGTTGAAAGTGGGAGCCAAGATAAATTTATTACAGACCAAAGTATTCTTTACAGGGCCGGTAGGCAACCATCCAGGGGTATGTTTCCCAAAAGCATCGTTAGCTAACTATGGTCGTTGTTACCATTTAACTATATCAATAATAACAAAACTTAGATGCTTTAGGGAAACGCACCCCAAAACAGCACTGCTTGTCTTGTTAAACAGAACTCTAATGTTATATACCAAAATGTAAAAGCTTGGTCATGTTTCATGTTTAAGATATTGATAGTGAAAACAGTTCAAGCATAAGGGTTTCCGTTCGGTTATCTGGCATACAGCTTCATGCTCTGCAGAAGTCATGTAACCACTAAGTGGCAAGCAGTCAGAGCAGGTCTTCCCCACACACAGGAAGACAGCTTTGCATTGCTGAATATTATTAGTGTATCACCATGACCACCAATAAAAAACAGTTGAAACTGATCACAGAACAGTGGTTGACACACGTGGCTTGAGGTATCCTCTGATCAGCCGTCTACTGAGATACAGAAAATGTTTATGGTTGACTATGTTTTGTGTATTAGTCAGACGTGAATCAGACTAAAATCCAATATCTGCATGTTGAATCACCAGTAACTCTAAGGATATTAAATCTTTCTGTTTTAAAACAAAGAATCGGTTCCCAATGAGACTGAGACTGAAGTAGTCAAGCCAGGTTAAAGTGGCAAGTGGTTACCTTGGTTCTGATAGCGAATGCAGTCATTCAAGATTGAGACAAAGCGTGCTCTCTTTTCCTCTTGCTGGAAGCAAAAGTATGAGTCTCGTCTGTAAGGAAGTCTCAGGTACACGGGAAGAGGGCCAGGAACCACCACCAAAGGAGCAGATGAGTCATCCTTAGAACCTAAACACCAAGCCAACATTCATTCAAATGACAGATTACTCTCAGATGACTATATGACCCACAGTCCATGACACTATGCAAGACTAGAGGACAGGTGACAACCTTACCATTGGGATCAGGAAAATCCTTGTCTATGATGGCAGTATATTTCTCTTCTGAAGTCAGTACAGTGCCCCCTGTTGTCAGGATTTTTTGGGGTGCAGCTTTTCCCTTTGCGAAGCTCTGAATGCATGAGGTAGTATGACGTTATTTCCATATGTCTACAAAAAGACCTATTGCATTGAAATAATACAAGAGAACTTATAAAGACCTCCTGGCTATCGTGTAGCTCCAGGCTATAGTCGGCACGGACCACAACAAATCTCTCCTTCCACTTCCTGTTGTCATCAAAGTAAAGCATGCTGTCTTTATATAGGACCTCTGAGGCCTGTGGAGGCTCCTGTGAAGTGAGATATAACAGCAATGTGTCAGTAACAGAATTTATAGTATTCACTATGTGAGACCTGGTCTATCATTTTAAGTTGGAAGTAAAGAAAAAGTTACCAAAAAAGATACGTATTGCATAACAAATTGCATATAATTCAGAATGTGTTTCTGTGTCAAAGTGACTCAAAATAATAGAGTCGGCCACGTATAATAACTCCTGTGCTACAAAAGGTTTGTACACTGCAACGGCACGAATCGACAGTGCACTATTTACAGCAATTTCCTGTGACTGATAAACACACATTTGAAACTGAGATCGTGCTCTGAGTTTGGCACATACATATGCGATTATTTTGAGCGAAAGATTGACATAGGTGCACAGCTACAAGCACTAAAACAACCACATTAATGTATGACTCTTACCTTCTGTTTGAGCAACTGAGCCTGACCCGCTCTCTGCTGCTCCACCTCATCCTTTAGATGAGAAAAGTATGCAACGTAACTCTGTCTTTTGTAATGAGGACTGAAGTTCATCAGCTCAGCTTCTGTTCGACCTGTAAACACATAAAACGTCAGATTTATCCAGTACACCTGACTTTTTTAAGCAACTTACAGTTTATTCCAGGTATAGATTTTTTTATGCATATATATGTTTCTGTTGGATATTTACGTTGGAAACGATAACTCACGTCATCATTTACTTTGGGGTTTGTACCTTTTGCATATTGTTAACATGTACTAATACGCACTTACACACCAAAGGAAATGAAAAATTGTGAATCAGACCATAGGTGCTCAATAGGTTTGAAAGTATTTACAAACCAGACATAATAAATTGATTTATTATTATTAATAATAATATATTTAAAAAGTACACAAAAAGTTATAATTTTACCTATGCTGGGTTGTTTTAACCCAAATATGCTGAGTTACTTTCAACTCAGGGTTGGGTCATAAAGATGCAAACCTAACCTGTTGGGTTAAAAAAAAAAAAATTTGACCCAACGATGTGTTAAAACAACCTAGTATTTTGGGGTTAAAACAACCTAGCATTGGTAAAATTATAACTGAATAATATCCCTTTTTGACCCAACACTGGGTTAAATATAATACAGCATTTTTAAGAGTGTAAGTTTTCCCTTCTAAGGGTGGCCACACACGTGAAGATTTTAAGCCCGATTGGCAGCGATTGAAAGGGGGCGTGACACGATTAGAGTTTTACCTCGGCTGATTATTTTTGTGTGTGGTGTCATTGCGATTATTTTGCTGCTCCCGATCACATTGGAGGAGCCTCCCTCATCCCAAATCGTACATATCAAACTGATATTTAGGACTCTTGATAGGGCTGCCTGCCTCCAATATGACAGCTGCAATAGCCGGATGTTGCATGCTTCTATAGCTAAAACAGGACACCCACAAACATTACATGAAAGAGGAGTACTGAGAAAGAATATTGACTTGTACAACTATGGCAACAGCACAACAGTGCTTTTATCATGCAAGAACTACCACAAAATTAGTTTTTCTCAGGTTATGTTTGAATTCTTTACTACAGTTATCATGTACGTGGTCTCACAGTGAATCATCCAGTTTGTGCGTTCTGAGGGTTACGTTGTAAAACAAATCTTTTGATACTGTCCATATGTCTCTGGTCTCCCAGTGTGTCCCAGGCCTAAACTAAATGTGTTTGTCACCTCAGTCAGATCGTCAGGCATTTAATTCAAGACTTATCATTTAGCTTTATGCTATATTCTTTATGTACAAGGCATCGGTTGTCTCTGTGTAACAATGCTTAGTGTATTGTCCCTGTTAAATAAACAAACAAATAAAAATAAAATAAATAAATAATTTAGATTGATTCTTCAGATAGCCATCAGTTTTAGTAACAGCTCAGTAACTATCTGTCCTAATGATTAAGAAAGACAATGACACATTTCAGGGTACTTCTGTTATGTATTATCTGGAGGATTACAGTAAGCCAAAGCTTTGCCACTCCACTACACAGCCAAAATAACATGGCACAGGTTCTATTTTAGCACAACCCAAAGTCAAAACCTTTCTTGCAGTAATTCTTAGGCATGGATCCCATTTTCCAAGGGAAAATATCCTGTGAATTTCACTGGAAGTATTATTCCTTGCCAAGGAAAAAGTATAGAATGTTGATTCTTCGCGTTTAATTGGGCACACAGATAAGTTACTTTAGACAGCACGTTTTCAACAAGACATGCTATATAAAACACCTAGGGGTGGTTCCCGGAAAGGAATTAGCTTAAGCCAGGACTAGGCCTTAGTTTAATTAGGAAATATAACTATAGTTTTAACAAACATGCCTCACTAAAAACATTACTTACCATTAAAGTGATGTATTTAATGATATGTCAGTGCAAGTTGTTTTCAGTTTGGACAGCTCTTACATTTATTATAGTCTAGGACTAGTCTAATCCCTGTCCGGGAAAACGCCCCATAGTTACCTAAACACCTAGGGTGCACCTATTCATCATCATGCTGTTTTTATGGACCTTCCCAAAAAGACTCATACATATAAAGTATAAATGACAGAACAGTCGAAAGAAATGCGTGGTGAGATTCAATGCAGTTTGTGTAAATGGTTTAACTCTAACACAAGCTAATAGTTGTGACATTATGCAATTTGGTTTGCATAGCTGCCCAAAATTCAACCTCTTACCTCTTTATGGTTTGTAGACATCTATCATCATAACATAATTTCAGTGGCGGTTCTAGGGAGAGGCCAGCGGGTGCCAGTGTCCCTGTGACAACAAGCTTGGACCCCCTTGTGGCCCCACTAAATGTGGGGTGTGAAATTATTTTTTTAAAAAATTTGTGATTGTTGTTTTTTACATCCGTTATTAGACAGTGGCATAAACATGGTATTTGGCCTGTTAATGCCTTTAGTGCAGAAAATAATATGACAAGAATAAGGTCTAAATATAACTGGCCCCTCTAACAGTACAACTGTCCAGTTGAAATGGTCTAGATCCACCACTGCATCCTTTTAAACCAACCAAATATTAAAAGACCAACCAAAGTCTTTCCCACCTCCCCTGATTGACTGTTATTTATTTTAAAGGCTCATGCTGTTTGTCCTTTGCACTGACTTTAATTTTGGGCACAGGGTGTGATGGAAAGAAAGTCTCCACTGATAACAGTGCCACCCCTGTCTCATCAATCGCCACTCTTCAGCCTGGCTCCCGGCTGGGGAGGATACCCAAACAAAGCTTTTATGGTGGATTGTGGCAAGGTACTCCTGAAAATATTTGACCTAGTTAAGTTTCATTACGGCTGCCTTTAAATCTCTTTGGCAGACCGCTCACTTACTGTATCCATGCATTCCTAGTTTCAAAAAGGAACAGGGTGGGATTCTGGCCTGACCACCAGAAATGAAGAAATGTAGATGCTTGAGTATCTTCACTATTAGACAAACTTGAATCGATTAAAAAAGCCTAAACATTCAGTCCTGTCAATCATTTTTGAATAAATGAGTAAATAAGTGGGTATATACAGGGAATTGCTTTTTGGAGAACGGAGAGATGAGCTAATCATTTCCTGTTCCTTTAAATTTAGTCAAACTCAGCAAATCTGCTTGGACAAAGACGCATACCGCAACACAAGATCTCTTCCCAGAGGCATGAGAGTTGGTCCTACTCAACTGAAATTCACTAAATCCTAATCGATTTAACGTACTGACTACTGAACAACTGAGCCACAGACCACACAAGAGGTAAAGGTGGTAAAAACATGAATCCCAATGTTTCTTAGCGGGTTTTATACACCACAAAAGTCTAGAAGGTCATGACCCTCTGCAGCCTTCTGAATACACAGAGTATCTTTCTCTGTATTCTTTCATCTTGATAAAAACTGGTTAATTAAGATCAATAGCTTTCAAGAAACTATTGATGGTGGCATCTTTGTACGGCATCGGGCCTTTCTTGGTAATTGGTACATTTAAATATAATTGTTGGCTATTACAGCTGAAAAGTAATTGCAGGATGCATTGATGTAGATAATCCCTCAACTTTCAAGAAAGAAACAAAACAAAGAAAAAACTGCTGCATGCATTCATATTGCATAGTGATTTTTGTATTTACTATATATATATGCAAACAAATCAGTACAGTTACATTTTTCAATCAAGAGCAGCTGTTTAATCCCACTGTGTCAATGGCACTTTGCTGCATGTGTAAACAGACAAACAACAGACATGGAGACACATGTTTGTCAAATGATGAGTAAAGCAGATCTGCAGGTTTCAGAGAGGGTCTCCATGGACGTTTCATAAAAAATGCTGAGCGTTTTCTCAACTGGGCTGCAAGGACTGTGATAACTACAGCATGTGCACATCTGCAGTATAATTCTGCTTTCGAACCTACCTTCATCCCAAAGCACATAAACAAGAGTTTTGAAAAGCCCTTGTTTCCAGCTTCTCCACAATTACAGATAACCTGACAGAAGACTGGGACTGGGAAGTTGGTTTTTCTGTTTTATATGTAGCTCATCCTTTGCATCTCTGTACGTGTCTCCTTTAAGTTTGAAGAAAGTGAGCACAACCCACCTTCCTTTCAGATCTCTTATGAGGACCTACGTAAACTATGATAAGAGTCGATATACAATCATACAACCTATTATCTCCTTATCTTTACATTGGCACTGTTGTTTAGTGCTGTACTGGTTTTGGGTTGGACATCCCTTATAAAATTCAAAGTATAGAACAAAGTGTTTATGCAGTGGTATGTGTTACTTCTGAAGTGAGGTCATTTCCTGCCAACCCAAGCACTGCTAACTTCCAAAGCAGCTGTGAAATCATGATCTAGCTTAAACAGGTTTATTCAAGTTTACACCAAGTAAAATTGTCATTTTAAAACACAAATAACAGTGCTTCCCATCTCTTGTATCTCCAGATGTTACACTGGGACTATGAAATATTTATATTTTTTATTATGGACATATTTCATGCAGCAGAATATCATCTTAACAACCAACAGATAAAATGTCAGAATGATGATAATTTATGACAAAACATATTGTGTTTGCATTGGACTGATGCTTTCTTGGGCACACATGCTACAAAGTAACCACACATTTTTATGTCAGTTTAACTAAAGAATGAAGATGAAGTAAACTCTTATCAATGAGTTGTTATTTTTCTACACCACTCGAGTAGTTTGGATGACCAGCTGAGAGGAGACTGCTTTTCCCATCACCTCTTGGCCTGAATAAGAGATCTGTAGCCTGAGACACCAAACAAGGGAGACAGATCCATAACTAACGAATGGGAGCGGAAAAAATACTCTCTTGCTCTCCCATTATTTCTCCTATCCAAACTGAATGATAGTTTGTGGTTCCTCAATCATGGGATGTTTTTAGAGGAAGCTACATTATTTTCTGCGGGTTCATGAGGAAGTATTTTGCAATCTATAATACTTTGGAATCCAAACTATTAATGTGGTATGCTGCTCACCCAGTAGGACAACACAGCAAGGTCCAAAAGACTAAAAATATGGGATTGAATGATTTAACTTAAACCTGGACATAAACGAAAAATAAATCCTTTAAAATGAAATAAGAAATAATCATTCTGTTTGCATACGTGTGTCCGTATCTGACTTGTATATTAAAATAAATCTTTCCAGAGGGTGTGAGCCTTCGATTTTGTGCTTTGTGTTCCTCTGTAGAGGTTTGGGATGAGATCCCAGACTGAGTCTCTCATTCCTCCCATGCCATCAGAAAGAAACAGATTCTCTTAGTAATACTCCTTCCAAAAGCACAACACCCAGAGACACTATAGACTATTAAAGTTTAAACCCCAAACCTTCTCACCCCAGCCCATTTGGGAGATAAATGACATTTTAAAAGCTGCATTATTGACCTTAATACCAGACAGTCACTTTTTGAACTTAATTTGTGAAGAATGTCCAGCAAATTTGATAGGAATGTTTTGAAATAGAGATAAGGAAAGCGGCATGTCTTCAGGAAGTTTGAACATTATTTTAGACCAAAGGGGAAGACTGATAAATGTGAAACCCTGATATGGAAAGGGTGAAAAGTGAATGTGTCTGTCATGGAAATGCATACACGTAGTCATCCTACATATTGGATTTTCACATATGGTGGGTAAAGTGAGCAGAATGAGCCATCTGCACCAAGTTTGAACAACCATGACCATCCCACCCACATCCTCATTGAAGGCTCTCTGAAGTAAAAGACAAAGTCTGAACTGCATGTTTCATTCAAACTAAATAAAAAAGACAGGAAATCACGCAGGTGTCACACCAGATGCCCCACAAATACACAACACTGAAAAATGTACACATATACATTAACGCACTGGACAGACAGCTTTATCCAAAGCGACTGCATTCTAACTATACACTTTAAAAGTATATCTGTTCCTTAGCAATCAAACTCATGACTTTTTTGCACTGCTAATGCAATGCACTGGGGCTAAAACAACAACATGCTTAAATGCATGTGTGCAATACCTGGCTTTCGAACTCACACCCTTAGCATAGCATGGAATATGTTCTAACAATTGAGCTACACAAAAGCAAAAAAAAAACTATTTGTATTTTTAAACATCTGGATCTACAAAGTGGATCCATATTGGAGATTTACATGATCTTCAAATGAAGAGATGAAGGACATGGCCAGGAACAAAAAACAGGACAGCTGAATAACAGAAAACAAATCTGTCATCTGATTCCTTTCAGAGAAATTTGGCCAAATTGGACAGGACACCTCAGCAAGATGCCAAAATACCTTACTCACAGGGCACACAACTGTGCTTAGTCCAAAATAACACAAAAGATGTTAATATTTAGTAGTGCTGTTGCCACTGTGATATTTTATAATTACAAAAAAATCTCTGCGAGTGGGTAAAGTACTGTGAAAACCAAGTGTTGTTTACACACCTGCACATGACTTGACTTTAAGTTTAAAATGTATGCTCTTATTTTTATCCTGCTGTCTTGGTCTGCACGATAGTGGGAGGAACTTACATTGCAATGTTATGTTTTCCTGCGATGTATATTGCAATATGAGAAATACTGGATGACTTCACCAGATGACTTAAAAATAAAAGCTCTATTTAAGAGGAATTAACTTCTATCTTGCATTTTTGAATAGCTCACTGATTTCTCACAGACATCTGTGATTTTCTTCTGCCGTGTTAAACCTTTCTTACATAGTGTACCAATGGTAAAGGGGTCCAAAATAGTGTTTATTTGACAAAAAAACCAGCTCTGTATGCACGCATTGTGATGTGAATGCTGAAACGATATATTGTGCAGCTCTACTGATGTCCTATAATATAATGTAACAAAACAAGCTCATAAACAATTAGCCATGGCAGTTAAACAAGCTGCTTAAGGCCATTACTCAGTAAACACCGAAAAATATGGGTCACTTTACAGCAGATGTGAAGTGGAGCCCAGAGCACCTCAACCCCCTTTTGGCCAAATCAATCCTAGTTAGTTCCAAAAAATATGACATCATTTGAGGAGTTTAGGGAAAGAGGGAGTGGTGTAGAGTAAGTTTTCATAATTAATCACACATTTTGTGTGCCTTTATATGCTGCTATGATTTTAACCATCTGTTACATCAGCCCACAACCCTATATACGGCTTAACGGCTATTATTTATTTTTTCATCCTGCACGCATTCTACAGAACGACTGTTTATGACATGAACAAAACACTCTTTGCCTCAGCTAAAGTGTTATGGGATGGAAAACAATAAACAAATGTAATTTAACATACAGCTAACTAATGATAGTATAAACCCTGAAGTGATCCGAGTCCTCACTTAACCTGTGTGTGTATACATTGGACAGCTCTGTACAAATACATGCCAGGACCCAAAAAAAGCGAAGAGGACGTGGCAAATAACTTGAGTTTTTGGAGCACAAGGGCGTTATTCACTCCAAGACTGAAGCCTATTCTGGTTCAGTTTATTACCCAGACATTTTTCTGCTAATTATTTATCATCTGAACAACATATATGATGTCATACGATGTCAGCTATTGTAATTATTGTGTGCATTGATCGAAATACAATACAACACAATACTAAATCAATTTTTGATAATATCACTGCCATTCCAAAATAATTCAGATCACAGCTTAAGTCGGCAAACAAATGCGAATAAATTATCAGTTGAAAACACTGAACAATAAAGAGAAGTGAATGAGTTTCCACTCTGGTCCAATACTTCCTGCTCGCTTTTGGCCAGAACAGATGAAATAAAAGCAAAACAATCCCTATTATGCAGGAACAGCTGTGCTCCCCATCAGGGGAAGGAAGTCCATTCTCTGCAGTACATGTGCCCTAAATATGTGACATTCCTGTGAAATCACATACACACTTTAGTGCAGTGGTCTCCAACATGGTGCCAGTGGGCACCAGGTTGCCCACACGGAATCTGTGAGTTGCCCACCAAAGCACATTCTAATAGCTTAAATTTTGATATTTATCGTATTCATTACATATGAGCTTGACTTCTATTATGTATATTAACATTTTAAACAATGATAAAACATATACAAAATTTAATTAAGTAAAAGTTTTAAATACAATGGAGCTCTGAAAAACGGTGGTCGAATGCATGAAGAAATGCAAAAATGAGAAAACTTGACAGCCTCTGGGCTACATACAAAGCTACTAAATTGCTATAGTAACTAGTAAAAATGATTTCTAAAAATAAAATACAACAACACAGAATATACAAGATACTGTAAACACAGTTAAACACTAATGTAAAGTGTGATCCCAGTTGTTTCATTAAGGAGAACAACGGCAATTAGATGTAAATTATAACAATGAAAATGACATGATATTTAGCAACTTGGTGAATGAATGATAAAAGGTAGAGTAAAAGGGGTGGGGGCATTCCGGTTTAGTTAAAGACTCAGTTTAAAGGTGTAACCTAATTCTGCAAAGAATTCAACATTAACTGATGACTATACTGTAGCTGTCATATCTACGTCTGATGTCTAAAACCGTTTAAATTGTGCTTGGAATTCAATTACATACAATATATTTGTGATTTGCTTATACTTGAAATTTTGCCTAAAATAGTGGGAAGGAACGATACTTGTAGCTCTGAAAAAGATCAATTTACTTCTTAAAACAGAAAGCTGTGACCGTTATCTCTAGTGTGATCGAGTATCAGAAAGAAACATTTTCGCCTACCTCTAACGTAGCTTATTCTACTCTCGTCCAAAAGGCTGGATGAAGACGCTCCCATTGTAGCGAATAGTTTGTCACAGTGATCCCGGGCGGATGCGTTTTCCCGTTAGTCTGATCCGGTCCTGAAGCGATGCGACTGTTTTGACTGTCAGATAATGACGAGCGCAAATGACTCGCGCATCTCAAACTTCCTCAAACTGCAGCGCCGCCCGGTTATCCTCTCTGTCAACATCCCGAGAGCATGCTTTTGGTCATTATTACAAAACAGTTTGAAGCTAGATTTACTCAATTGTAATTTTTATTATTTATTTCTATTTGTTATATATTTGTTGAAGAAGTTGTTATAACAAATGTTGATTCGAAAGTGATTGTTCTATTTACTGAATATAATACTGACAGTAGTAGTTGTAGTAGTAGTAGTAACAGTAGTAATCTTATCATTATAATAATAAATCTTATAATGGCTGTGTGTGGTCATGTTCAATTTTATTTAAATGGTACAAATAAATCAAACGTAGGCTATTTGATCAAAAGTTTAAAAATGTGGATGTATTTTATTTTTTATATTTATTATATTTATGTGACAGTCACCACGCATATTTACGAAAATTAACCATGATTTTACTACAAGTAAAACTACACTTTCACTAACGTTATATTCTCATTTTTGTAAGGATTGTTCTTCAATTACAATCAAAATGTATTTATGTATCCTGTGTAATATCCTGTGTTTTTGTGCTTCAAAATAGTAGTTAAGTGATAAGGTTTTCAAAAACACAAGGACGAGTAAACGATGACAGAATTGTAATTTTTGCTGTAAATAATTCATTTATAAATAAATACACTACATTTCCCAGACTTCATTGCGCGCACGGAATCCGCCATATTGAGCTCACCAAATCGCGGCGCGCTGTCTGGGAAAGGAATAGAGTATCCACAACACTGAAGTGTAAGTATGTAAACAGCTGCATTTTAACATAAATTTGTGCTTTCTGATTACGGTACTTGTTTTTTTTCACTTGGGCAAATGCTTGCATATGTGGCCAGCACGCCGACATCGGTTTGGAACTTGATTTTACGAGGACTGTAAATGCAGCACCTGTATTAGCAGGACGAGAGCTAACCGTTAGCTCGTTTGCTTTGCGTTTTATGACAGCGCAGGAGATAAAACCCTTACATCTAAATCATCTTAGAGCCACTTACATTGCTTTTGTTTATTTAAAATGGGTGCATTGTGAATGATAAACATTGTCATTTAAATGCAGTAAGAAGAGGTGTTCATTTTGAAACACAATGAGTTATAAGTGCCTTCTAGAGCTAATTTTAGCATGCTAGCTCCGCGGCTGTAGTGATAAACAAGATATTATTGCTGTAAGCGTGATGATTATAGCCAACTAAAGAGTAAAATTTAAAGAAATTAAACATGTGTATCATTTTGATGATCTTTATGAATCCCATGGATCAGCTCTCTACTGAAAGCAATATTTGACCACTACTGAGACCTTAATATCTCCTCTCAGGTGTCATTTGACAGAGCAGAGGAGATATGAAACTGTAAGTGTTACTATAATATCTGAAATCGTAAAATCGTTTTTTATGTTTCTATGTTGTCTGACCGTATATACAATCATTTCACAGTTATTTTATTTTGATAATGTACAAAGATTTGTTTCGCTACTGCTGATGAATCCCTTGGTATATAACGTTATTGTTTATACATTCTTTGGCTCCTTCATCACAGAAGTGAAGGATCCACGCGTATAAACATGACACAGACAGTACAGACGAATGGGGTCCAACCCCTAAGCAAGACCTGGGAACTCAGTCTTTATGAACTACAGAGAACTCCACAGGTAAGACGAGTCAAATGTCAAAACATCACATGTATCGCTTGATGAAGACACTCCCATTGTAGCGTCTTCATCAAGCGATGTCTAAGTGTATGATTAGTATCTGAAAGCTTTGGAGTTTGTAGGATTGTTACGGTCTTAAAATGCAGCTTGTGTTCTATTCATTTCTAGGAGGCCATCACGGACGGTCTGGAGATCGCCGTGTCCCCACGCAGCTTGCACAGTGAACTCATGTGTCCCATCTGCTTGGACATGCTGAAAAACACCATGACCACCAAGGAGTGCCTACACCGCTTCTGTGCTGACTGCATTATCACCGCTCTCAGATCAGGGTGGGTTCATGTCTTCAATGCTTGTTTGGAGATTTATTTACTTTCTTGGATTGTTATTATAGTGGATGTTTGTATGATGCTGGTTTTATGGGGTCAATGAATAGCTGCATATACATTTGATCAGTTTTTTCCATCATCATTTGTTTTTGGTTCACAGAAATAAGGAATGTCCAACGTGCAGAAAGAAGCTGGTGTCTAAGCGCTCGCTCCGTCCCGACCCTAACTTCGATGCCCTGATCAGTAAGATTTACCCGAGCAGAGACGAGTACGAGGCCCATCAGGAGAGAGTGCTGGCCCGCATTAGCAAGCACAACAACCAGCAGGCACTCAGCCACAGTATTGAAGAAGGCCTTAAAATCCAGGCCTTGAACAGGTTAGATCTGTAATAATAGATATACGTTCACATTGAACTGTAAATATTTGGCTTTATTGCCTGGTCAATCATTTTGTGCTATCAGTAAGTTTATAGTTCTTTGATTGCTTTTATATTCATTGTCATTTCGTTCATAAATTTTGTGGCTTTCAGAGTGATCAATGCCGATTGTTTATTTTTCTATTTGTATTTTGTTTACTTTGTTATTGTGTTTCTATCATTGCATCACTGGGGATGCTGTAGACAGCCGCGGGGTAAGAAGCACCAGATTGAAAACGGCAGTGGGGCAGAGGACAATGGGGACAGCTCACACTGCAGTAACGCATCAGTGCACAGTAACCAGGAGGCTGGGCCCAGTATCAAACGAACCAAAACTTCAGACGACTCGGGGCTTGACATGGACAATGCCACAGAAAACGGTGGAGGTGACTTGGCACTCGATGGGGCCAGTGAGATTGAACTGGTGTTTCGTCCTCACCCAACGTTGATGGAGAAAGAAGATGCTGCACAGACACGGTGGGACATTTTTAATGATTGGCTGGTGTAATAGTTGCGCAGTTTTATGTTTTAATCATCAGGTTTTTCTTTTGTTCATTTTGTTGTTTAATATGATTTTGATACATCAGGTACATCAAGACGTCAGGGAATGCGACGGTGGATCACCTCTCCAAATACCTGGCCGTCAGACTAGCTCTCGAGGAAATGCGCAAGAATGCAGAGGCAAGCCCCATCAATGTAGAAGCGGCCAGTGAAAAACAGTATACCATCTACATTCCCACAGCCAACAACCAGTTCACAGTAAGTTTAGTACCACTATCTACTAAAGATAGTAACATATTCCCATTATTTATCAAGAAAATTGGTGGGGGGAACTGTAAAGAAGGTGAGGAAAAAGTATGTAGTGTGTAACACCCTTGGTGTGAATTTCACTGACAATAAATTTGTCATGCGGCTTCCAGCACTCTGTCTGTAAATAATGCCGGGAAAAAATCTG
This sequence comes from Paramisgurnus dabryanus, assembly GCF_030506205.2. NCBI lineage: Eukaryota > Metazoa > Chordata > Actinopteri > Cypriniformes > Cobitidae > Paramisgurnus > Paramisgurnus dabryanus. The sequence continues at coordinate 23,141,447 of NC_133342.1, read as the reverse complement.
CGAAAACTGCAGCCACATATCGGCCGATGCCGATACACATAAACCTCGCAAATGTTGGCCCGATATAACGGCCGGCCGATATATCAGTCTATCACTAAATATCATAATACAAACACATTTATTCACGTCTGCTCCCATGTGTTTGTGATGAACGTGCTTCACTGACTGAATTTAAAAACAAAATTTTCACATTTAGGAAAATCTAGGGGGTTTACACTTGGCATTAAGATGTGTTTTCATCAATCGGATCACAAGTGGACGAGAGAGACACACATTACGTTTACACCTGGTATTTAAATCTGTCTCTATTGTCCACTTTTGACCGCTTCTGGCCTGAATACTGTGAGGGGGGGTGGTCTGTGAGACTGTGGGTGAGTCTCTCCACTGTCATTTAAACGTGAGCGGGAGTAACGACAAGTTTATATAGACGCAAACTAATGTAATGTCTGAGTCCACCGCTTTTGTTGTAGGTAAACATGCTGCACATTGTTTTGTACATGTATATGTTAGCGCTTTCTCTGAATTTTCAGCGCAATTGATGAAATAAGATCGCGCAACTTTCACACGCTTGCAAAATGAAACTGCAGAGATCAGCCGCTTTAGTTTGATCAATGAAAGGCTTAAAATAGTACTGTACACTGTGTGTTTGCGGCAGAAGTCAGAAAAGACGTAAAACATTGTGCTCAGATTAGATAAATGGGCGGAGAGAAGGCAGTCGCGTGTGGCCGTTCGAACACATTCAACCACATGTGCATTTACACTACAAAAACAATCCGATCGAAAGGGTTTTTCACTACCTCTGAATGTGGTTGAAAGTGGTCGAAAGTGGACGAGCTAAAAACGTTTTGAACACCGTTTACACCTGGCATTAACGTCATCCACTGTGATCCGATCGATGAAAACGCATGTTAAAGGATAATTCCGGTATTTAACACTTTGAGTCTCATTTCTGGTTTGTTTTGGATGAACTACAGTGATGGACACTGACATTTTGAAATGGGTCGTGTCTTGACTTTTTGACTCGTTTAGAAGCGTCTCTTAACTCTTTCCCCGCCATTGACGTGATATCTCGTCAATTAAGAGAAAACGCTTCCCCGCCAATGACGAGATTTTCCGTCTTTCCGCAATACCGCTATTATCCACCAGGTGGCGCCCTTCCGCAACTTTTTAAAACCGGAAGCTGCTGCATGTCCGTGTCTGTTTTAAAGATCGCTCTGAATGGGATCTCTATGAAAAGTCCGTCACAAAAATGGAATTATCTCTGCTTTTTGCTCAAAATATGGTGTTTTTGCAAAAACCTACCCATATTCAAAAGCTGATTGCAAAAGAACCACTAAAGGTAGGATGAAACGGTTTTTTTTGTTTGAAAGCAGAGGGTCTGTTCTTTCATTTGGTATATTGTATGTTTATTTATTTAAAGAAGAACTTTTTCTGGAAGGCATTAAACTTTGGTGAAAATCATGAAAAACGCTGGCGCTGGCTGGCAACTTTTTTTAAAAACGCTGGCGGTGAAAGAGTTAACTGCTTCAGAATGGAAGTCAATGACTATGCACAAACATGTCATTAAAACAACACTTAACATTCATTTTCAAAACTGTACTACTCACCGAGTGGTTCGTGGTGTTCGTTGATGATTAAAAACAAATATATTGGCGCAATGTATGATTTTAATCCGTGTTATTTGCTATAGTGGAACTATTTTTTCAGATACCTCACAACCGCGTATATACTTCCGCTCCATATTTGAGTCTGAAGCGATAGCACACTCCCGACAACTTGATGGCGACAACCACTTTGCCATACAAGTACGCTCGGTGTGTAGCGTATAGACAGTCACAATCGAGCTTAACTTCAAACCTAAAGCTGGTCACTGAGCCATCAAATATGGGAAAAAATTCTTCTGAGAGAAACCGAGCGAAAAAACTACAACCACATGTTAACAGACCCTTTTCTGTTTCCCGGCGGCGGAGTGATATATCAGCGAGCAATGAGTCTTCCAAGAGAAGTCAATGGAATTTTTCAAAAGGCCAAATAAAACACGACAGAAGCTGTATTTCGCTACACAACTTGTTTTTAATCATCAACGAACACCACAAACCACTCGGTGAGTAGCACAGTTTTGAAAATGAACGTTAAGTGTAAAAGAGTTTTAATGATATGTTTGTGCATGGTCATTGACTTCCATTCTAAAATGAGTCAAAAGTCAAGACACGACCCATTGTCAAAATTTCGGTGTCCATCACTGTAATTCATCAAAAACAAACCAGAAATGAGACTCAAAGTGTTAAATACCGGAATTATCCTTTAATGCCAAGTGTAAACAGTTAGTTTTACTGACACATGTTAAATGAATATTTCTATACAGATCCATCTTTTCTATTCATTTTCCATTAAATGATGTGATCTGATAAGTTAAAGCTCTTTTCTACTTTGTTTGTTTTTTTCTGTGAGTGCAGGTGTGCAGCTTATGACCCCAAATGTGCCATGATTAATCTTATTTATATGACGTTTATGCAAAAAAAAGTGCACTTAAATGTAAAATCAATTTTAAATTTGGTTTACATTTCAAAAAATTGTTCACAAAACCATGATATTGATAATCATGATGATTTTGGTCACTAAAAACCTTGATATAAAATTTTCATATCATTTCATCTCTAATGCTAAACGTAGTTATAATGTGCGTATGCAGTGATATCCTGAACCACTACCCTTGCTTTTAATTTTATGGGAGACCAGTTCGAAAGCATAACAAACTGTCTGTTCTCACTGTATTTTTATGTATTATGACAATCCCTCTGTGGAAGCACTGCATGCATTTAAACAAGCTTATCGACATGCATCTATAATGCATCTAAAGCTGGAAAGACCAAAAAGCGCATAACTGCATGATCATATCACCATATTATTGCCGGGCACACTGATGTAACACAGATCACAATATATTCGTTTTAATTATTACACGCCTTGGCTTGTTGGAATGCTTGATTTTTATTGGCCATATGTGACATTTGCAGGTTTGTTATTCCCAGTTAACCACTCAAAACTAATAACGTACAGTAAGCCAAATCATTTTGACATGTACAGTTTATTATTACACAAAAATAAAATGAAGAGAAAACGCTTCCCTGCCAGTGACGAGTTTTTTTGGCAATCATTAATCGCTATTATCCACCAGGGGGTGCCCTTACCCAACTTATAAAACTCGGAAGTAGTCCCTTAGGACAAACAGTTCAAACTCTGGGTATGTTTTGATGATCGCTCTGAATCTGATTTAAAAAATGGAATTATCTTTGCTTCTTTTGTTGAAAAACCCATATTTGCCCATGTTTGAGAGGTGATAAAAAGAGAAAGAATGAAGGTAGAATTAAACATTTTGTTTGAAAGCAGAGGGTCTGTTCTGTCATTTGATATATTGTAGGTTTATACATTTTCTGCAAGGCATTAAAGGAGCATTTCACCCATAGAAACATTCATCTTTATTGAAAGTGTGTTATAATGTAAAATACATTTAGAATTTGGTGCCTATTTGACTGAGAAAAGTGGTGTTTGTAGTCTCACCCCCTCAACAAAGATATTGGACTTCCTTCTTTCAATGATGCAAAATGATGATTTTTACATCATTGAAAGAAGGAAGTGCAACACTGAAATCTGTATTTCTCCTGTCTCAGCGGCAACTGAGGAAATGATGCACGACCATTAAAAAACAAGACTGGGGTTCTAACTATACAAAGATTAATGCAAATGGGTGAAGTGTCCCTTTAAACTTTTGTGAAAATCATAAAAATGCTGGCGCTGACTAGAACTCTTTTAAAAAAAAACGCTGGTGGGGAAAGAGTTAATAACATATGACATTATATTTTCAAATGATTCAATCAAACAGTGTGTTCTTGACATTTGAACCTTAAAACATTATCCCTTACATAACAAATTTTCTCTGTTATCAGACACTTTCTACGTAGCCTAACACACACACAGAGTATGTAGTAGCATGTCATCTGAATTTCTTCAGTATGAAAATGTCACTTTTCCCCCATAGGTCCTGAACGGTTCCTTTTCCTTGGAGCTGGTGAGCGAGAAGTACTGGAAGGTCAACAAGCCCATGGAGTTGTACTTCGCCCCAACAAAGGAGCACAAATGAATACAGCAAGACACAAGGGCTGAGACAGGCCCAGGACAGACTGATGGTTCATTCTCTGGTCTTTCTCTCCTTCCTTCTGTCTTCTCGCTGTTCCTCCATGTCTGGAGTTCTCTGGAGCCTTGACTCTTCAATAACTGTGGCTGCTCTGATTTGTTTTATATTTGTCTTTTTGTATTGGAAATGAGACAAGGGTTGATTAATAGGCATGGGGTGAGAGGGCCATAAGAGTCAAACCAGTGTGTGGATGTCCCCCTCCCCACTTTTAAGTTGACACCATCATTTCATTGTCATATGTTCAATTCTTATTTTTTGAATCAAGAACATAACCTTCAACAAACCAACAGGTTAGTCCCCAAAACGGATACCACAACATAATTAATTTAAGAGTCAAACAGGATGTTTCACGAAAGACTCTTTCAGAAGGTGGCCTTCGTAGCCAGTGGTGGTGTCTTTTAACATCAAACTACACATATGAAGCGTTTGTGAAGCTGTGAGAGATTTTAAGTGCATTTGTTGACACGCCACTCCTGTAGCAGCAACATTTGTTGACTAACACAATTGCATTTTGCCACTGTGTGTCCAGATAATGTGATGGCATAGTTGACACTTTTCGTGTCACTAGTCTGCGCTACTGTGTTGGTCAATTAAAAAACGTCATATGCTTTGGGGATTGTACATACATCACTTTATAGTAACCACATTGAAATTGTATATTGATACCATTGTTACAGCTATTTCAGTACTTTTTCAATAAACATAAACTGGCAGTTGTACATCAAAATGAACCAAGTTTTTGATAGTCGCATTTTCATAGAAGCTTTATCATCAAGACAAGATCAAGTTTTTAGAGCATGAAGTACTTTTAGTTTGACATTCTTGGCATACATATTGAGTTGTTGTTGTTTGGGGAAAATGTATACAGCGTTCTTTGTTTGAAAAAATAATAAAATAATGTATGCAAATGCTGGTGTCACAACTTTTGTGCCATGCCACAGCTATTTCTGGCTGAGGTTGAGTAGAAACGTATTCCCAGCAGATGGCGCCAGTGCATCAGGTCATTTAAGGTGATAGAAATATAGGTTAAATGATATTGATTTTAAAGCTGCAATTCATAACTTCATTGGTTAGAAATCAGCTAAAATCATTCAACAAATAGGCTACATTATGAGGCGGGTTTCCCAGACGGGGTTTAGTTATATTCGGACATAAAAATATACAAATATCTCCCAAAAACATTACTGGTGTACATTTTGGGACAAAGATATGGCACTGATATGTGTTAAAATATGTCAGTGAAATTTTTTAAATTAAGGCAGCTCATTAGCATTTTTGCCTTGGACTAGGATGAACCCTGTCTGAGAAACCACCCTAAAGTGTTCAAAACTTTCTCCTTATCTTAATCTGATTCACAACAGAAACCTTATATAATAATGATGCATAAATTGAGCTGTTGAGTAAGATTCCTAGTAGAAATATCAATTGTTTCTCAATATGAGAAAATATATGTAAAGTGATCGGCAATTTTATGTTTCAAACAAAGATGGCTAAAGAGAATTGATAGGTTATGGATTGGATCTTTAAATGAGTTATGCTTTAAACTATTGGATTATTGAATGGTTACATAATCTGTCAATCAATGCCTAAAGTTAATGTCTGTCATTACAGGTCACATGATTGTTTCTCTCGCTTACCAGTGCAATAGATTGGCACTTTCCAACCCTGTTCCCAGAGGCACACCAACAGTGCACGTTTCCGATGTTACCAACATCTGACCCCATTATTTCCCACCTTGGCGTTTCTTCACATTTTCCACCTCTTCCTATTCAAACACACCTGAATCCAGTCATCAGCTTGGTAGTGTTGGTGTGCCTCCAAAAACAGGGTTGGGAAACACTGCAATAATAGATATTATCTGAAGACCACTAAAGGTCAAGGAAGGCCTATGTACTAGGTTATTCATGTGAAGAATGGTGGCTTAATGGGACACCACTTTTTTGAAAATATGCTCATTTTCCAGCTCCCTTGGAGGTAAACAACTAATTTTTACCTTTTTGAAATCCATTTAGCTGATCTCCGGGTCTGGCGGTACCGCTTTTAGCATAGCTTAGCCTAATCCATTGAATCTAATAAGACCATTAGCATTGCTCAAAAAAAATAACGAAAGAATTTCAATATTTTTTCTATTTAAAACTTGACTCTTCTGTAGTTACATCATGTACTAAAACTAACAGAAAATGAAAAGTTGCGATTTTATAAGCTTATATGGCTAGGAACTATACTCTCATTCTGGCGTAATAATCAAGGACTTTGCTGCCGTAACTTGGCTGCAGGGTCGCAATGATATTACGCAGTGCCCAAAAATAGTCCCCTTGGTAACTTTCAATAGCAGGGGACTATTTTCGGGCACTGCGTAATATCATTATCCTAGAAAATCACAATTTTTAATTTTAGTACACGATGTAACTACAGAAGAGTCAAGTTTTAAATACAAACAATATTGAAAGTCTTTGGTCATTTTTGAGTGTTATGCTAATGGTCTAATTAGATTCAATGGATTATGCTAAGCTACGCTAAAAGTGGTAGCGCCAGACCCGAAAATCCTCTGAATGGAAAAGTGAAGTGTCCCTTTAAGAGGAAGTGGAATGGTTGTTCTTATGACCATATGTCAGTGTTTCTCAATCACGTTGCCAAATTCACATTTCAAAAGACTGGCTTTTCTGGTATATTTTATAGTGCTTCATGCGTGAAACATAGTTTTAAGCCACTGTATTTCATTTACAAAGTGATAATCTCTGCCCGATTTAAACTAATCCTCTCTTTCGCTTTCCGTTCCTGTGGCGTAAGCTTAGTGATCTAAATTGCCCTATTAACCTGACTTCAGATTACCTTCCAGTCATTTATGCCAACTAAAGGAAGACAACCATGTGGCTTACTACCTGCGTTGGGTTTTAAGCCTGTGTGTCACACAGCAAAATCACCAGTGTTAAATCTACACTGGTGGTGTTTATATGGGTACCACCAGTCCTGGTGGTACCCATATATACACCAGGAGTGTACATTTAAAACTGGTGAATTTGCTGTGCAGTTTTTATAGTCTGATATGCCTATTCATAATGGATTTTTCAGCCTCACAGCAAGGGTGCATCTGACTCTGCAGTCTGAGAAATGTGTTTTTACTAGCACACACAGTGCGACTCATGTGGTCAGGTCATGGAAGGCCTGCTGCTTGAAATCTTTTATCAAACATTAAAAAGATCATCTCGGAGACTTTGGGATGTCATTTTAAAGAAAATAGTTTTAGTTTTAATCTCACTTTTGAACGATTTATCACTTCTGTCATGGATGCAATAGAAGTGGACGATTAGGTCCATTATGTTTTTACTTTTGTATTGACATACTGTACGGTGCATTGCTCCCAATAAATATTTACACACTTAAAGGAAAACACCACCGTTTTTCAACATACCTATTTTTTCAATGCGTGCACTTAAAGGGATAGTTCACCCAAAAATGAAAATTCTGTTATCATTTACTCACACATGTTGTTACAAACCCACATAAATTTCTTTGTTCTGATGAACACAAAGGAAGATATTTTGAGAAATGTTTGTAACCAAACCGTTCGTGGACCCCATTTACTTCCATAATAGGAAAAAATTAGCCTGGGTGCCAGCCGATTTTAGCCCCACCCACAACATTTTGAGAAAGGGGAAGATCGGTCTGGGGTTTCACCGTTGAGGAGCTACTATGCGAGTCCCAAAACTGGCAGACGAATCAAATTGTGAGGGCGGGCTTTATACGATGATGGACAGATGATCAACAGTAACGTATCAACCACGTCACCAAAGAGCGCGTGTGTTGAATCTGTTTACAACGAAATGGCTGCCGCGGTAGAAATCAGATGTGATTTCCAGGTGGATGCTGCACATTGGTGGTGGTTGAGGAGATTCCCCCATTCATATGTAAAGCGCTTTGAGCACTGGAAAAGCGCTATATAAATGTAACTAATTATTATTATTATTATTATTATGTGTGGATTCTGACATTGAGTCTGTTCTAAAAGATATCGACAGAGCATTGATTTTAAAAGAAGAACAGAGACACGCGAGCAAGGCATTTGTTGATGTTTTTGCAGTCCTTCCTACGGGATTCGGCAAAAGTTGTCGCACTTATGAAAGATCAACTTAAAGAAGCAACTGAAATGGGTATCACAGCGATGCAACTCGGTGTGCACGACGAGATGGATATAATTAGCGGTCGTTGCCAGCTTCTTTTCGGAAGCCCGGAATCGTGGAGGGACATGCTAGGCTCGGATATTTTTCAAGCAAACGTAATGGGTATCGTCGTGGATGAAGTTCAACTAATGTACAAATGGTAAGAGATAGTCTTACTGTATGACTTATTGTGATATAAATGAAATGTTGTAAACATAGTAGGTGTTGATGTACGTTCGCTAACTCAGACTTGTAGTGTGTGTCATTGTAACGAAATAACTAGCAGTTCGGTCAAGCTGCAAATACGTCATTTCAACATACGTCTCACACCCCATTGCTCTGATTGGTCGTAGGTCTATCCAATTGAGTGCAGAGGCATTTTTTCGGTTGAGACACGCCTCATAATTATAGCTCAATGGAGCGGTATCAGACTCAAATTCTGACTAGAATTGAGTATGACAATGTCAGGCTAGGAAAAAATAATACTATGGAAGTAAATGAGTAGTTCCACGAGTAAGTATGGTGGTATAAAAAATTAGAACTATATTGTATGGTGGAAGAGCACTTAAGGGCGATTTATAGTCGTGCGTAGGTCCTACGCCGTAGCTATGGCATAGGCTATCCGTAGCCTGTGCGTAGCTCTGCGTAGCCTGACGCGCACCTCACAAAATTTCTAACAGCGCGTCGGCTCTACACAGACCGCAAGCGCTGTGATTGGTCCAACAGAACCCCTCCCGTCAGGTAAAAAAACTGCGTCATAGGTATTTCCGTTTGAGACGGTGAAAACAAAGATGAGCCAAGTTTAGGAGTGATTTAACTCAAACTGCAACATAAGTCGCTGTTTATTTACTTCCATCATTGCTGGTCTTCTCAAATTATACACAACAAGTTCCTTTTCCTTCCTCGTTTGTGGGTTAACTTGCTTAGCTTCTTCTTCTGTGACGACTTCTGCTGCTACTGTGGTTACACGCGTGATTACTGCCAACCAGCGGTTTCGCGTGTGTTTGCACGTCGACGCGGACGGCGACGCAAAAGTATAAATGAAAACCGACGCGGAACCTACGTCGCGGCTACGCCGTAGGACCTACGCACGACTATAAATCGCCCTTTAGTTTGCAGCACTTTGACCTCGGGCGCAGTAATATTGATGGAAGTTTGAGCAAAAGGGGAAGTAGTCAGGAATGTTGATGTTACTGCACGCCGCGGGAAAACATGGACGTGTTTGATGGCTTCTAAATTCCCCCCTGTTTGGATCCTAAGGAATGAATGGGGCTAGGCTAAATGCTAACACATTCACGAAATTCATTGAAAAAGATTGGTATGTATTAATTTGTCTAAGTCGAGGTAAGAACATAGTAAAATATAAAAAAATGGTGGTGTTTTCCTTTAAGACACACATTTAAAACTACAGATTATAAATTTATTCCCTTCAAGTTTCACTAAAGTTTAACCAGAAAATCCAAAATCTTTTGTTTTTATCTGTTTTATCACTTAAAACCTAACAAGCATCTTTTGGTGAAATGTTTTTCTTTAGAAGAAATACAAGATTTAATATTTTGTACTCTATTGCAATTTCATTCAAACATTTGCTGTTGAATAAAGTGTGTTCACATCACACAACAAAGTTGTCTTTATCTGATCCCATGTGAGAAAGCCATCCCTGCATCCAGTGGCATCTGCTGCCAAGTTACCATACTGACTTTTTAAAGTTGTTAAGCACATGCTGACCTACACGTTCAAGTCCCAACAAAAATGTTTTTGTTGTTGTTGTAGAAGGATAAACTGTCACTCTGTCTTAAATCAAGCTTCTTCAGCCAATGAGATAAAAGTACAAAATGTGCTGTGGTGTAATTGGTGCCCTTTAAGTGAATGCTTTCCAGGACTTTGTTTTGGGAGCAATAAGAAACGTGGGCCAAATCTGAGATCATGGGCACTGTGCCACTATTTGGGCATTTGGAAGAATTGTTGGTGTGCTGTTGCTACTATGTCTATTTTGTATGCGTGACTCAGGACTTCACAAAGTAACTCTGTGTTCACAACACATAAAGCGCACGCCTCAAGCCAGTTCTCAAGCAGATCATGTGCCGCACGTACACGTACGTGCACTTTCATGGAAATCTGAGTGTTTTATCTTTACATCTGTGCTGCCATGCTTGTGTCAATGTTTAAATGTCATTTACGATGTGCAGAATGAATGCTGGCATATCTCTTATATCTGCATATATGTTAATAGCTTTGCATAACAGAGATTTGGTTTCCCAATGTGATTTTTTATACACTTGCTTCTCATGTTCTCATTCATTGAAAGTTTATTTAAACATCATTTAAATAATAGTATGATGTTTAATAGTAGCAAATACTTATTATATAAATATTGAAATAACGTCATCAACAATTAGTTTGAAGCATTTGTTAAAATCTACTGACATACAAATTCTCTCTCATGTGTGCTTCCAATTAAATATACTAAATCCAAATATTCGTCCATAAAAGGTAACACTGTCAGAAAAAAATGGTCCTTATAGCTTGTCAGTGGGCTGGTATTTTCAAACAGAGTAAAGAGTTCATATTAGTATTGGTACCAAATGTATACCTGGGACATATTAGGACATTTTTTCTGACAGTGTATTTACTGTATATTATCTAAATTCTGGACTATTAATATTGACACATGTTCTTCACAACTACCATGAAGGACCTTGTCACCCACCAGCAGTCATATTGTTAACAGCTTTACCAGCATAGACTCGTTTGAAAGAGAGTGTCAAGTAACCAATATGACTAATGTCGAGTTTTAATTCAGTTACTAAACAAAACAACATTGTTTTTTTTATAATTTACAGTGAAACCTTTGAAGGAATCATTCCTCTTACTAGGAACCATCATAGAGTTGTAATGAGGAACAAACATTCAAAGAAATCCAGCTATAGGGATATTTTATGTCTGCTGCCATTCAACAATACTATGCCCCCTCAAAAACTCCTCCCATTCCAAGCACTGTGCCACACTTCTCCATTTGAATCAAACATTAGATTGAAGTGGTAGTCTATCAAGTTTTCTCCAGTTCTTGGTTATGTTAATACCTGGCTTTTCTGTAAGTGATGACAACACAAACCTCTATCCTCATACAGTTCATCAAACAGACTTTTCCTGTCTGGCCACTCTCTGCCATGCACCAATTAAATATAAAAATATAAATAAATATATATATAAATATATATATAAATATATATATATATATATAAATATATATATATATATATAAATATATATATATATAAATATATATATATATATATATATATATAAATATATATAAATAAATAAATATATATATAAATATATATATAAATATGTTCCCTAGAATCAACCCACAAACTTTAGTGTTGCTAATACAGCTCGTAATAAAAAACACATTGAAACAACATGTTAAATCTAAAGTGCAGAAGATCGTTAAAGCGATAAAAGGTAAATAGTCACATCTTCTAACATCGAGTTGAGGCAACTACCTACTGCAACTCATAATTTCCTGATTATCACACATTTAGCTTGGGCCTGTGAACAGCACAAGTCTTGGTTTCAAAACGTTTAGGGCTGTTATTTATACGTTTTTAAACTGTAGTACCAGGCCCAGCCTTTCTTATGTAACACACCACAACTATATAAGATGACATGACTCATACATAATCTCTAACCAGACAAATAACAAATGCACAAAAGGGTTTGGTAGCCTATATTACATTTCATTTCAAGTCTCTTGGTGAGAAATTCCAGTCTTGATTATTTATTTACTTTCCATAATACAATACAAATAATTACATAACGCTTATAAAACAACTTCGACATTCTCAGCTGTTCATTGTTCCACTGTGGCATCTCTGTGCGATTTATCCTGTGGCTGACTCTAAACATTTACTTACCCTCATATTGTTCTTTAACCTGTAGGCGTTTTCTTATTGTGTTGAATACAAAAGATAATCATTTGATAAATGATGGTAACCACACAGTCAACGGTACCCACAGTCAACAGATCGGTTACAAACATTCCTCAAAATATCTTTCTTTGTGTTCATCAGAACAAAGAAATGTATACAGGTACAACATGAGTGTAAATGATGAATTTTCATATTTGGGTGAACTATCCCTTCTATAGATTTATACTACATGTGTAGTTATACCATGGTCTGTTTAAATACTCGATTCTGATTGGCTGGAAGGTGTGCATTAAAACCGTTTAATGCACAGGTAGTTCCAGTCAGTTTGATTACAGTTAGAAATTAATCCGCTACTATAAACATTGGTAACCATAGTTACACAGTTACACTTGCAGAGAGAGCGAGAGAGAGAGAGAGAGAGCGAGCAACAGAGACTTGAGTGTGTCACATCTCTCTTTAAAGTGTGTCTCTCTCTCTCTCTCTCTCTCTCTCTCTGGTGCTTCTCTTTCAGTTCTCTGTCTATCTCTTTTAAAACATCGCTTCAAAATTTCCAGCTGTTTAATTTTTGTTTTCATTTAATGTCATTCATTTAAATAAAAGCAATACAATGGCACTACTTTATTTGAAGTGGACGGAGTGCGAGCCTCCCTGGATTATCCCTTACATGTTTTGTGCAAGCGAGAGATACAAGTAGCAATGAATGTATAAATGATAACTGACTCCGGTTCTTTGAATTAAAAGAAAATAATGCACAACCGCGGTGTAACGGCACTCCGCTTCATGCCTCATTACCACCTTATACCATAGTTAGGTGAAAAATAACCAACACCCATGTAACATTTCTCAACCAGTCAGATCACAGCATTCAACAGCCCCATGGAATAAAAGTAATTATTTAATGAATATATCTGAAAATTCTTAATAAGAAATGAACACAATAAAGTGTCTGAAAAATTACTGCATATTTATTTTCAATCAAAATATACTGACTATACCAGAACAGGCCTTAAATTAGGGCGCCAGCCAGGGGCAGGATTGGTGACCCCTGCCTTAAATAGTAGCCAATCCTTCTAAGGTCATATTATTACTGGACCACAAGTCTGTAGTGGCTGCAAAAAAAAAAAAATTCTTACAGATCCTTAAGGATAGCATCCTTGACATCCCTAAATTTGGAATTGCTTTTTTGGAAACGAATGTTTACCTGGCAGTTCATACTGCTTATCAAAATTTTACAGCATTTCTTTAAATGCTGTTTTTCCACTGTATTGCATGGCTTTGCAATGTATCACGTTGCATTATCAGTTAAGGAGCGCCATCTGATACGGTCTTGTTTATACAGGCGCTGCAGCTCCCCTTGTGTTTTTTAGAGAGATATGCAATCATTGTGGTGATCTGAAATCATCGCTATGAGACAATTATTTAATCATTATAACTCTACCTGCTAGATAATACATGTGTGGCATAAATGTAAAACTTGTCATGCAAATGATACACTGTTTTGAAGCAAAAAGGCCAGGTTGGCCCCTAGCAGTGGATGACACTTTTTATTTTAAAGCTTTTATACATGAAATTCAAATTAATTCCCAACTGTGCATCTGAAATAATATCCCCAATGTAAAATCTTTAAAAACACTTTTCAGATTAGTGTTGAACATTTTTGAAGATCCTTGATAGAGCCGTAACGGGTCAAATGGGCAACAAAGTCTTTAAATTGGATTACATGACCTGTCTTTGACACCTGCTGTAAAGAGCAATTGTTGTCTCAACTCCAACGCGGACTCACTTATCCACAGTAACCTGCCCTAATGTTACCACAGTGATCAGGAGCGAAGGTTAGTCTACTCTAAGTACAGAGGCCCTGCATGAATTTATGTGACCTTTCCAGAAGCTTTGTCTTTAACAATGTCTTTGATGGACACTGAAGTTTTCAAGTTCTGTTCTAGAACTTTCTGGTAGAACAGATGAAAAGCTGACCAACACAAAATTCAGTCCAGTTGAAATGCTTTATTTAATCATACATCATTTTTTGTACCAAAAGAAAAAAAATCCATTTAGAGTTGAGGTCTAACATAGCTTAAAATACAGAAATGATTAGAAATGTGTTGTGTGTTGGTGTTAATTGTGTTTGATGTTATCTATCCTGGAAACTTAGATACAAGTAAAAAGCTATAAAAAGGCAAGATACCATTCCACCAAAGCAGCAGCAGCTCTCCAAGATGACAAGGCGTTTACTTGTATTTTGCATATAAGCATTATGTAGACTTTAACTATACATGTATTTTAACTTCAATAAGCAAGGCACTGTGAATCAATGTCAAATTACTCCTGATAGACTAAGAAATGCATCAGACTGCAGTAAGCTGTGAACCTTTCGTTTCAGATCATATTACATACTGATAAATCGGAAAATTTGTAAAATGGCATTTACTTTACCATCTCCAAATATGACTTCATTTACTAGCATTTATAACGAAACAAAATCTATTTACATGGTAAAATATGCAATATGCAAAGGCTTAAATGTTGCTCTAGGCAACTCAGTGACATCATCTATCAAAGTTAAATCCCCCAACCCAAAATCCTACCCACCCATTCTTCTCATCAGCACCAAAACAAAACAACAACAACAAAAAAAAAACAGCAGCATCTTAGTAAAACAAAGCTATGTTACAAACCTCGATTTTTGGGGGACAAAAAGTTCCCCACCCTTTTCAGTTTTTAGTGAAAGCCTCTACAAAAGGGCTCCACTCATTGACTTCAGGGTCATAAATCTCCACTGTGTTGAGAAACTCATTGCCATCAAAGCCCCCAACAGCACAGATCACACGGTTTAGCACGGCCACCCCTCCGTTGCTTCGCGCAGACGTCATGCTTCCTAACATCCTCCATTCGTTCTTGACAGGGTCATAGGCCTCTACACAGCGCAAAGCGTGAGAGCCATCAAACCCTCCAACCACAAAAAGTTTCCCTGTAAACACAAAAATAACTTTAGCTTGTCACACCCAATTAAAGTTTTTACCCAATGTCTGCCAGGTACTAAATGATACACTTTATAAATAATCCTATTTTACCTTCAAACACAGCCACAGCCGCTCCACGACGAGCAACATTCATGGGGGCCACAAGCGTCCAGGTGTTGTTTTGGGGATTGTAGCGTTCAACTGAATTTAAGCAGTTCCAGGACTCGGCACCACCAATAACATAAACAAATCCATCTAATTCACATACCGCCGCTTGGTGCCTCCCTAAAAACATTAGAAAACACATTTAGCATTAGTGATATTTTCAGATTCAAACTACTTTATATAAAAAGAAGGATTTGACATACTGATGTTGAGTGGAGCGCAGCAGGTCCAAGTTTTTGACACCGGATCAAACATGTCACAATTTTTCAATCCTTTTTGACCGCAGGGATCAGATCCACCCACCACAAAAAGCTTGTTTTGCAAGGAACACACACCTGACGACACAAAAAAGGGATCATCCAGCCAATCAAGTCATTTTGTACCATAACATCTTTGTGTTCCATTTTCATTCAGACAAGGAACTATTCTCAACTTCCAAAGCGGCATGGTTTGGAAGGTTGTGGGAGGTAGAACAACATTTTTACTAAACTACTACTAATTGACATTTGGAATGTATTTAATTAAAACTGAAACCATAGAGAACTTGCTTCCTGTTTTCATTTGACCACACCTTTACAACAGGAAGTGATGCATACCTGCATTGCAACGATTGGTTCGGAGCTCTGGGACTTGACTCCACTCGTCAGCTACAGAGTTATACATCTCTCCACAGCTCAGCTCATCCGAATGACCGTTGGAGCCACCCATCACATACAGCTGACCCTAAAACAAAACCATTGAATTAACTCTAGTAGCAGGAATAATAGCTAGTTTAAGATTAGAAACAGTGCCGTCCTTACCATTAGCACAGCCATCTGGAAGCGAGCTCGTGGATTGCGCATGGGAGCAATAAAAGTCCAGCAGTCCTTTTTTGGGTCGTAACACTCCACAGTTCTCAAGCACTCTTCTCTGTTGTAGCCACCTGCAAAGAAAGCGGGTATAAACATCAGATCTAAAACTATGCAATGAATTCCTTAATCTGACGTACATCTACCAATATAGAAGTAATTCATAATTAGCTCGTTTCCATGCGTAACATTTTAATCTTGTGTTATGCTATTTTTTGCTTTCGTTTTTGTGTTTGTTTCCACTCCCTCATCCACCACTGCAAGTGTTTGTCTTACAATGTTTGCCTCTATGTTATAACATGAGGTGGGGTGAACATAATTATGACGAACGGTCTTCAATGGAGCTTGATGACACATGTTGAAAGCAGAAAGATACAGTATTTGTTTACTCCTTCAATGCAATTACAAAGAAAGGATACATGCAATGAATGGAGAGTGTGCATTTTGCAAACAAACAATGAGCTTTACAAAACAACTCTTAAGGAACATGTGATCAACTACATACCTCAGTACTTTATTAAACTATTCACATGCATACCTGCAGCAATAAGTTTGCCATCCAGTTCAGCAGTTCCCAGGCCTGAGCGAGCGTAAAGCATAGGCTTCAGTAGTCTCTCCTGCACCTCCTCTGGCTGATCCTCAACACTTAGGCTCTTCTGCAAGCAGGGAGTTGGAGATGGGGAGCTGTGGGGACTACTGTGACCATGCAGTGAGATCACACAGAGGACGCCTCTCAAAACAGCCAGACACAGGTATGTGTTGTCTGGAGAAGAGTACAGGGAGATTCAGAGCCTTGTTGATATGCAGTTAAAAAAAAAATTCACATGCTAATAGCATAGCGACAGATTTTTCAATACCAAGATTGACACAGACTTACTGATCGTCTTCTCTGAAGCAATGTACTTCCATTCATGCGTATTGAACTGGCTGTTGGAGGTGGTTGAGAGGCTGGCAGAGGCACTCATGCTCATCTCATCTCGCTCTCGAAGAGGTTTCTTCTGCAAAATTAAATCAGGCGGCTACAAACCACTGCCCTTGATTTCACCCCTTACCTCTACCAAGCATGCAGGCACACAGGCCATAGACTAACTCAAATCCATCCCACTCAAATAACATCTGCCACCATTAAAGGGGTCTTCCACAGTGCACGCAACTAAAAAAACCTTGTGGTTTATACTGGTACCACCCGCTAATAAAGCAGATAACAGTGCTATTCTATAGCAGTGAATATAGAGTGCACTGTAGGAGGAAGACTGAAAACCAGTCCTGTACCTGCACAAACTGGATGTGGTCATCCTCAGAGCTGCAGGCCTCTGCCTGCCCCTCAAGCGGACTCCCATCATGCAATTTGTGATCTGCTGAGTAGTACAGCGTTTGCACCTGCAACAACAAAACACCAACAAGACCCATGTGGGTGTTTCCATAACAAGAACAAAGCAAGTGTTGTGCTGTGTTTCTTGAAGCAGGAGTCAGCTGCTATGAGGGAGGTCCTTGGCAACCAACACCGTGCTATTTAGACCTTGAGGAGGCAAAGAATGCACGTGCCTACAATAACTGTAATACAGTAACACTGCTGGAAGAAGAGATCATTCCTAGTGCAAGTAACTTTGCATCAAAGCACCATCTAAACAAACAATCGATGCACAGAGGGGTTCGGAAAAAATCTCCAACGCTCTCAGGAACACAGATGGAAGCGTACGGCTTTTGGTTGGTTCACATAGTATCATTGATGGATGGGATGTTGCGTTCTTCTTCAGTGCTTGACAAATCTGCTGTTGCTGTGTAATATTAAACCTACAGGAGAGATGGGGAGATCAAGGGGGAGGAGTGGCCATTAGAATCCAATGAATAATACTTCGAAATGCCCTGCTGGAAAGAAAATGGTAAGTTACAATAGACAAGGGTTGAAAGAAAAGGGGGAAGCAAACTGAACAGTCAGTTTGGCTCACCTGAAAATCGTTCAGTTTTTCAGTATTTCGAGAAGCAAACGTACTGCAAAACTTAAAGGTTAAGAGCAAAACTTGGGGGCAGAAGAAGGGGGTGAACTCTAAATGGACATTCTCAAAAAGACATTTAGGAAACAAGAGTAAGCAAAAAAGGGAAAATACTGACCTCCTCCATCAGTTTCTCTAGAGGATCTCCATTCTTCCACAAACTGTGCTGTAGCCATTTAATCACCTTTGAATAAAGTTTGCCATTACCCGGCAGGCTCAAGTTCTCCTCCAAGATAACCTCCAGCTACAAACACACATACACACCAAGATTATTGGGATAGAGGAAGAAGTTGTCACACACCAGAGCAATTTTCAGGACTACCTAAAATCTAATAAAAACCCTGCATTAGACTCACCGTCAGACGAGGAAGTTTAAGGAAGTCATCCTGTTCTGAGATCTCCTGAAGATGTTCCTGGATATAGATGTCAATCTTTTCCAGAAGCCTATTATCATTCATGCATCTAGCAAAACTGCGGAAGGAAATGGCACTTTGGCTGTCGATTTTTGATAACAAGTAGTCTCCACAGACCTAAACAGCAAAGGAAAATGCAAAAGATTATTATTTATCTACATTATTTTATTGTACATGTGACAGTTCAAATCATCTGCCTGCACAAACCTGTTTGACTCGCTTCAGTTTAAGCTTTTTTGCTGCAGAATACACATCTCTGACCAGATCCTTATCTGCCTTTAACCTGTCAAAAAGAAATTATAGATAAGGGTCAGTGATGTGACATTAATTATTTTGTGTCCGTATGGTTCAATTGAACGTAAAAGGGTTAAAATTTCAAAAATAAATTTGCAGATTACTTGCATAAATCCTCTTTTTTAAGGACCAAGTCTAAAATTTCTGGATTTATTTCATTTTGTAAGAATATTTGCAAAAATGTCAATGCAGTGTAACCGGTCTATGTCAATTGGTGTGACTAGTATTTTTTTTATTAAAATATATTCATAAAAATCTGGAATAAGATATAATCATCTTGTTTAGTGCAATATGATTTTTTTTACATACACTTTTCAAAGATTATTAAAAAAGAACTGTTTTTAGCATATGTCAGGACAAATATTACAAAATGGTATTAAATATTAAATATTAATTAAATATTATTACAATTTACATTTAGAAATAACTAATAAAATTACATATGCTTACATGCCATCAAGGTGGATAAAATATTTAATATTTCTTATTCTTTGGCACAATTGGTGGTTACACCATTTGACATTTTCAGGCCCATTCAGTCTCAACTTTCATAAAAATGGTGCAAATGTAATTTTTAATTGCATAAAATTAACAAATACACTATGTGCATTGAAAGAAACCCAATATGTGCTTTTAAAACAAGTGTAAAAGCTCTCCAAACTGAAAACAACTTGCATTGACATATCTTAAAATACACCAGTCCCCTTGGTTTTGCCTCAGAATGGACACAAGTAATGTTTTAAGTCAGGCATGTTTGTTAAAACTACTTATATTTCCTAATTAAACTAAGGTCTAGTCCTGGCTTCAGCTTATATCTGTCTGGGAAACCACCCCATAAAGTTTAAATCCCATGAAAAATAAACTTACTGGGCCGTGTAGGCATAGTTGAGTAAGATCTCGACAGCATCCGGATTGAGGTCATCCAATTTGACCAGTGAGACTCCATTTTGTAACTCAGCGTCACTGTTAAAGATCTCGAAAAGGTAAGGACTACAGCAAGCCAACACAGCCTTGTGGGCCATCAGCTCATGTCCACAGACCTGCAGAGGGAACAACATAATTAAGACGCTTGGAGTAGATACTGAAAACATTGATAAGCAAATAGACCAAGATCTTACCAGCAGTCTGACATCACAAAACTGACCACTCTTACGCAGAGCATTCATCTTGGCCACAGTAGAATCAAGGAAGCTCTCATCTTCAAATATTAAACAGCCGTTGGGAAGCATTTTGATGGATCTATCAGAAGTGCTAGAGAAATGAGGAAAATGTAGGAAAATGAGAACTGCTGGTTGTTACACCCAGAACAACATTTAAGCATGTGCTTTTTTGCCATCTGTGCCGAAAAGTAATACACTTAAAGATCCTAACTGCTAGAGTACTACACTCAAACTAGAAACTGAAAACATAGTCAAAACATTTAATAAGTGAACGTGTAACTAGTGTTGAACTTGACAGGTATTCAAATTCAGCAGAATTCCTCAGATCTTTCTTGGGAAATGAAAGAGAAAGATATCCCTGTATTATAGCTCAGTGGTTCAAAGCCAGGGAACACAAATACTGATAAAATATATTCCTTGAAATGTACGATCACCGAGTCACTTTGGATAAAAGCATATGCCAAATGCATAAATGTTAATGTAAGACACACCTACCATATGAGGAAAAAAATTGATGATGGTGATCTACTCGAGATGTTTTAGCGAAGAAGAGCCAGATGCTGCGTCAACTTGTACTTCACAGACTTTCTCACTAACTGTGCCTGATGTACCTCAGTTAGCTACAAAATCCTGGTTCTTCCACCTTGATCATCCATAAAGATCTATTAAACCAAAAAATTAAGAAACACAAATTTAAGATACAAGAACCGTTTCTACTCAGTTTTAAGTGCATAATACTAAATATGATGTAATAGTAGAACATTTTTAAAAGAAAATTTCACATTTTAGACTTTTGAATAAAAATGTAGTATGTTTATTAATTAATTTAAATTGTTTACTATCACTGTGGGGACATTTGGAAAATGTAAAAACATATATTTGTTGTTACACATAAACAAATACACACGCGGAAAGATACATTAAACAGTTTTGTATTAGTTTCCGGGTTTAATGCTAATGTAAGGCTCGAGGCAGTGCACGCCACACTTTCTAGACTGAACCGGTATCTTGAAACACAGGAAGTCGCCGCTGTATTCACAACAATATAATATAAACACATAACAATTACAATCCTGGAGTAACGTTACGGTCACATCATGAAAAGCTAACTTAGATAAACACGTTTTGAAATACATAACTTTGTTATGAATAATATTTCTAACCTGAAAGAAACCAGATGTTAACGATCTTAAAAATCAAACACACGTTTTATTAAAGTGGTGATGATGTCCATGCTGTCTGGCCAGTTAAAGTCAATTCGATTTAAATGTAGCAAGTAATTTAACGTTAACGGCTTAACGTAATTTAACGTTAAACGTCCAGCCTGTTTCAAGGAGAGTTAAAGCACAAGTTGAGTTTTATGAACTCGTCAGCAAAACTGAACAAGTTATCCACCCCAAAAGAGGAAATACAAAAAATTATTATCATCAGCAGCAGTAAAACTGAACAACATAACGTTAATCGTTTAAACCACAACCGAAATTGAAGCGTAAGGGCAAACCTTTTACACAACGAACCTGCTGGCTAACGTTAAATCACTACCGGACAAAAACACTATATATTCACACCAAAATCTAAATTTCACGGCTCACCTGGTTCCTTTGTTTGTTCACGATGTCTGACATTGTTTCTCCAAGCGAACAGCAAAATAATTGTTATTAATGTATACACTTTAAACAACACTACCATCAAACAAACGCCGAAACGTGGTGCAGTGAATGACAAGAAAGAGCGCGCTTAACTATGCTGCGTCACCGCTGACGACAACACCACGATGGGCGGGAACATGAAGCTATTAGTTTGACAAAAAAAAAATGAATGGTTGATCAGCTCTCTCTCAAAATAAACATAAAAATGAAGCCCTAGTTTGTATTTGTAATATTATATTAAGAAACCCAGCCTGTAATATAGATGGCTATTATTTATAAAAACAAGATCCAAAAAAACAAGTCCTAAAAGCCGCATGTTGTGGTAACACCGTATGGGGCAAACATCTATTAGTACTCTCAAAATAAAATAACTTTGATAATCACATCTCTATCATCACTTCCCCTCTGTCTCTCTTTAGCTCTACAGGCACCAGTTTCAAAAGTGCTGAATTTTAGACCCAGACCTTAACTTCCTGTGAAGTCATTTTACATTCCAATGTGAAGGTCTGCATTATGCCATCACCACAACTTAAGCACTTCTAAATTATTCTGGTGTCTCCATGGTTTCCATCCACCCAGGACACATGAATATATGCACACGCGCCACTTTTACCCCTTCTCAAATCATCCGGTTGTTTAGATGATCATGCATAATAAATAAAGACACTATGTGACATGCTTAAGCAAGTTTTTTTTTTTACAATATATAATCTCCTATAGCCTCCAGAATTTTTAGGTCTATTGTTAATCTGAGTTCTGTCGTTTGTCTTTGTTGTTGCATATGTTGCTAAACATATGACATCATATATATATTTAAACATCTTTTATATATTATTTGAATAATCCTTGTACATCTCTAAGATGGAGAATCACAGAGGGAATTGTTATGGGCCCTTAGATTCCCAGTGAAGGCCCAGCAGGGATTTAATAAAGGGACATTTGGGGCAATCTTGTATGATCTACTACTCGCATATGTCATATACGCCAAGTTTGCCAGATTGTAATATAAGACCCTTAAGAAGCTTTTGTCACGCTAGCCATTTAAATTTCAAACAGTTGTGTGGAGATTTGTGTGTCATAATTGTTGTTCACTAGGCTACGTAAATGATTGCCATAGCCATGCAGAATTACTTTGTATTGTTCAGGACAAGACACAATACCTGTCAGACACTGCCGAGTATGTTGACATTTAATCGAGTCTTTTGTTAAGTGTTGGATGTAATAATATGTCCAAAATAACCTTGGTAATCCACTTCAAAACAGTTGCTGAGAAAGTGACTGCTTCGGGTTAATGATCAAATAAGTTCAATGACTCATAAACACAATAAAAAACAGTCAAACTCTTTTAACCGTGTTTCCAAAGTTACCTCTATATTGCCCTCAAAACATTCAAGTATTTACAGATATTTTCCTCTTCACATAAAACCACGTCATGTGACCCACATTTTTGCATCTTCTTCACGATTCATTTACGCACGAGGAAACGAAAGGGTTTTACGCCTATGTTTTACGCAGGTGCAAACATAAACAGGAAACAGCGACCCCAAGCGATTTCTTTAGGAATGATTATTATTAGTGCAGAATTTAAAGCGAACCTTTGGAGACCTAATGATAGGAATAACCAGAGTAAGAATAGTGCCATTTGCTATTGCTGCATATGAACACAATGTAACTGCATTCAATAGACTTCCAAACAATAGCAAAATAACAGATTCGAAACAACACTCTTGTGGCTAAAGTCTACTACACAGTACATTTCAAAACGAATTTAAACCTATGCACTTAATATAAATGTTACAAATTTTTTTTTACTAAATTAATGTTTAAAAGAAATAATGTATAGTAAAGTAAGTATTTTAAAAAAAGGAAGTATATTAAAATTACAAACATTTTGGACCAAAATTTAAATCTTTTAAAAATAACCCACTACCAAAAATGAAAAAAGTCAGTGTGAAATAGGACAGAATTTTTTGTTACTTTAACCAAATGTTTGGGTGTGTCCACATTTGACCCAACCATGGGTTGAGCAACCCAAAATTCAAAAGTATTAAACACAAAAACACAGAAACTGTGAAAGACATTTAATTTATTTCTCAAAAAGAACCATACAATACAAAATGATTTTTTTATAAGGCAGTTGGTTAACTAGTTGATAATTTTGCACTTAATCAAATGAGTGACTGATGTGGTGCAAACTCAACATTTACTAAAAACTTCCTTGGGTTGCTTACGTATGGCTTAAATTTGGCAAAAAAAGTATACCACAGTGGAAGCACAATCAGCACTCATGTTTCTCACAGCCTAAAGCGTGATCAGCTTGCTGCTGTGTTTGGTGGAAAGTGCACAAACTTTGTGCGTCTCAGAAGGTATTTATATCAACAGCACCTGAAATACAATGTCTGAGGTCAAAGTACATGTTGAGAAATAATGTTGATAATGTTAACTTTTTTTGTTAAAAAATGATGTGACATGGTAAATTTTAATAATACTAAACACTATAAACATTTAAATCCATTGTTTTTGTAAAGCGTACAAAAGCACACTACTATTAATCCACAATTGTGACAATAAAAAAGTTTTTTCAAATATGTAATCCTGTGTGATAATAAACAATATGAATGTATCATAACAGCTGCATGAGGAAGGAAAATAATCAATCTGAAGACAATAAATTGAGGAAGAAATCAACCTCTTGCCTAAAAGCCAAGGCATTAATATGAGGCTGCACCTTAAAACTAACATCTAGATGGAAAAGAAATTGTGGTAATGAATACAGCATATGCCATTAAATTAACTGAGCAGCTGAATACTGATGTTGGTATGTTTCACAGAGCAGCTCTGATTACATCTCATGGGGTAAAACAATTACCAATATACTCCGCAGTATCGTATAATGATTTAAAATGCTATTACATTGTACTGTTTAATCTGCTCTGTTGAGACATTAAGAAAAGCTTGAACAGACAAGTAACAAATCCTTTGATAACAGCTGAAACGTCCGTGCTTACTTTCTGCTGAGGTCAATAACAGCATTTCTTATAACCTTTCTATTAATATATTGATCCAAGGTGCATATCACTGCAAAAAATTCAAATGAGAGTGTAAAGTTTGATCATTTAAAAAAGGTGACTGACTGAACACCATCCACAGTATGGCAGAAAGGGCAGAAACCAGACCACAAGGGGTTGTGCCAGCCAGTCCCTTTGTTGATCCTGCCACAGTATAAGAATGGTGAAGTCTACACGGTTTTCCTAGCTGTAAGGACTCTGACAATGGAGCCAACCCCACCTGCGGAGAGAGCCTGAGGACAAGAGGTGCAGAAGCCACTGTTATACTTTCAGGATCCAAAACATAAAGATCTTCAAATAATGATGACATTTTTTCAGGTACTTAATATCAACTCATCCAATAAATAATATCTGTTTTTAACAGAAGAACAATGAATTATTCTTGCTTAATTTTAATAGAATACTTTTTTTACCTTTTGGATCTTAGCAGGCATGTAATGGATAATGTATAGGCAGCAGGTTGTCAAAAATAAGCCCCGAAAGTGTGATCAGGACCAGATGCAAAGCAGACAGTTTTGTATCACACTAAGAGGCTTATTTTGTGATAACAACCATTCTCCTGTATATTATCCTGCTTATTACACGGCTATTTACCTCATAAGTAACGTAAGGAACATTAAATTTTGATTACAATTTTTTTTTATCCGTTTACAAAGATAAGGCAAACACACTATTTAGTTTAATTATTTGTAAATATAATTTCATATATGCTATTAAAAGACCTATTTTTGTGTAATAATTAACTGTACCTGTCAAAATGATTTGCAGCATCCGGGTTGCCATGTGTTATTAGTTTTAAGTCATTGTTATCTGTTTGTTACCTTGAAATGTTGCGACTGGCCAATCAGAATCAAGCATTTTAGAGTGTCGTGTAATAAGGTACATGAATATTACTCCATTAAGTATCAGTTAACAAATTAACCACCTATTAATGGGAGGGCGAGGAACCGTTCTTTAACATATGCTGAAAACTTTCAATTTTTTACTTTGTTTACCTTCTCATGCCACTGAAGCAGAATGGCGCTACTGTTGTCCGAGGGTTTTTCAAAACCCCTGTAGATGTACTTCATGAGGAGATCGACTCCAGTCTTATCCAGAGATTGAACAGCCTTTTCTATATCGCTCGCCTTGAAAGCGCTGAGTACTTTCAACACAAGGCCTTCAGCCCGGTCCTGCACACAAAAAAATCTTAATGAAATATGTAACTAAATCATGTAACCAAAGGTTAAACTGTTTGACATTAGCTGTAACTCACCTTTACATTCTGGTTCTTAGTATTGATTGGTGGATTCTTCAGTACTGCCTGCAAAGCCCCCATCAGGTTACCTGTACAATGCACTAAGGAAAGAATCTCACAAAGCTGTATTTTAATTTAGTTACTGATATAAGTTTCTATCAATAGTTACATAAACAGATTTAATGTGAGAAATTAAGAAGCATGCCACCGGAAATCAGCATCATCCGGAAGTGTTTCTACAGCAACCCCAAGATCACGATAAATGCCACATAAATAGGGTTCAACTTTACACACAAAATGCTTTAATCAATATAGCGGTAATTGTTTACTTTAAAGTATTTTAAAGATTTGCATCCAGCAAGGAAATCTAGTTAAGTGAGCTTAAAGGCTGCATGCTCCAAATGAATGAAGTAACTGACTACCACACCCATGTCTACTCAAAAAATATTACAGCAGTTTATCCTCAACATTTCATTCCTTGAAAACCTTAAAAACAAGCGTTATGCAATATTTAAAAATAAAATAAAAGTATTAGGTATGCAAGGATATGATCTGATGAGAGAATCCACCTCTGTCTCGTCCGGACCTATTTGATTTTCTCCGCCATCCTCTTCATCGACAAACTTGTTTTCGTCGTATTCATCTATATCAACCTTTCTGAATCGATCGGACACCGTGTTCTTCGACATGTCTGCTTTGGTCACTCAATAAGAAATATAATTTAACACAGACTAGTCCCACTACTTTCAGGAAGCAGTTCGGTTGCTTTTCAACTTCCGCATAGACAGCCCCCTAGTGCCTGCACTAAAATTGACATGTTACGTGTCATCTCTTAGCTAACTCTAGGTGGAGCTTTTGTTGTTCAGTAGTGACAAATAATGGGTCCTTCTGATCTATTACGATTATCTAAAGGATAAAATGAATATGTAAATACTTCACCAAAAGAACAATTTGCCAAACAACAAATACATGAAATACATGAAAAGAAAAGAAATAATGAAACAACGAAAAAAAAATAGAAAACGCGTTAAATGAAAAAATTCTTAATATGTTGCGGAAAGAATTAATATTACGATGACGCATTTCACGAATCTTGAGAAAAAGGCCCACATTGGCATGTCTAGACAGGGGCGGGGCCATGGGTGCACTCACTCCAGTCCTTAAAATGCTGCTGATCAGGTATTGTTTGTATTTTAATAAAATAATACATTTATATTTATATAATCAATACCAATGTATATAATAAATGAAATAATAAAAAATTTAATGCAGTCACTGCTGCTTATAGTTTGCAAAAGTAAATGATTATTAGCCTAAAAACCTTCCAGCGTTACTCATTTCAGTCTGTTATGTAGCAGATATTAAAACATCCACTAGAGGGGAGAAGAGTTTATGATAGATAGAGCCTTGAAAGGCATAGCTGATAGCTGTATCCCAATTCGAAAGCTGCGACCTCCAAACAAGGCTGAATTCTATAAGAACGATTGCGTCACAACGTGACTAAACGCTAGTAAGGCCGTCCCAATTCGAAGGATGCTTAAAATGCAGCATCAGAATATGGAATGCGTCCTTCTTTCTCAGGGCTGCGAAGGATAGAACGAATTAAATCCTTCACAGCCTAGGCTATCCAAACCTGTAATAATGGCTGAATATTAAAAAAATAAACATTTAAATTAAAACATTTGTTAAATTAAAAACTCTGTGAAAAAAGCTTGTCACTGTTTTAGTATTATAATGTTTTGAATTAATAATATTTTGTGTATGTTTTATATAGGGAGTTTCTTTGACTTTGATATTTTAAGGTGTAAAATAAGTCTTTGGTGTGCCCACGTGGAGTGCAGTTTTAGCTCAAAATACCACATAGATAATTTATTATAATATGTTAAAATTGCCAGTTTGTATACAGTGAAATCACTTGCATTAATGTATACTGCTGGTGTTTATAAGAGTACCATCAGATCTAGTGATACCCATATATACACCACCAGCATACATTTATCGATGGTGATTTTGCTGTGTACAAGCAAAAATGTGGTTGTGTCTTTATAATGCAAATGAGCTAATGAAATGCAAACACTGATGCAATGATGGTGACTTTAAATAAAACCAACAAACTCTACCAGTAAGATGTAAATGCAATTTAAGGTTTCAAACAGAGATAATGATAGAGAGGATAAAGTTACATCAGTATGTCAGTAAATAAAACCAACAAACTCTACCAGTAAGATGTAAAATGCAATTTTAGGTTTCAAACAGAGATGATGATAGAGAGGATCAGTGCCGGGTTAAGCCTTTGTGAGGCCCTGGGCTAGCTGGTTTGAGGCCCCCCCCAATATACACTGAAAAAAATAGGCTGGATTTACTAAGTGCCCCATTGCGAATTTTTTTTTAGTAAAACTTACTTAAAAAGAAGGGATGCAAAAACGATGCAACTGTCTATATTTTTTAGTAAATCCAGTGTTTTTTACAGTGTATGTGCAACATTAAATGGCTAAAATTATTTTAATAAATTAAACAATATTATCAAATAATTTTACAATCAGAAATAGACCAGAAAATAACATTTATTTAATAAAACTTACAACAAAAAGTGCTTCTTTCTGCTCTTCTTTAAAGAGAATTCTTCAATTAAATCATTAAAATCAAGTTGACGCAAAAGTAGGCTGAAATTATTTAAATAAATTAAACAATATTATCAAGTAATAATTTTACAATCAGAAACAGCCCAGAAAATAACATTTATTAAATGCAACTCACAACTAAAAGTGCTTCTGTCTGTTCTTCTTTAAATATAATTCCTCATTTAAATTATTAAAATCAAGTTGTAGAAGTAGAAGAGCCCAGAATTCTCAGCCCGAGTCCGAACTTTTTAATTCTCCCCATTAGGAATCTGTTTCCGCAGATATAGTTACTGCATCGCGGTATGTTTGTGAGTAGAAGTCTGTGCTGTCTGCAGTGAGGTTTTTATGAGAGCAGCACAAACTTTTTAATAGTCTATTTAATATGTAAAACTTGAATTTGAAATAAAACTTACTGCGGAGAAGTTAATGAGATCTCTATCATCTCTCTTGCTACGTGACGCGACAATTATTTATTATTTCAAATCCGTTTACAAGATAAATATATATATACATTGTGTTGTTAAACTGATGAAATTATCTTGCTATATACGCTATATTTATTATGAGAAGCCTTTTCTTTTTACTGTTACACTGTAGACAGTAATATATGTATATAATAAAAAACTCTATGGTCGTGAAAGCACATTATCCATTATCTGTTGGTTCATGTTGGTCTAGTTTAATTCAGGGTAATCCTTTAATAAAATGTATAATATGTTATAAAATATTTAATTTTTTTTGTAATATTCACAGCACACATTCTCTCAGATCGTTTTAAAACATTTTAAATCATTCTGCAAAATTCTGCATAGATTTTGCAAAAGAAATCCGCAGAAATAGCAAAAAATAACTGCTTACACAGCTTGTACAGCTGTACTCTTACAGCAATTAAAGCAGTTCAGTTTTGTTTTAAATGGCAAAATAGTTATATTTCTTTTTTATTTACATTTTAGAGCAGTTTTTGTTTGTTAAAGTTTTTTATGATAACTAGTGGTTAGCGGCCGACAGCAAGTTGACGACATGTATGATGAATTCAGCCTCTCAAATCAACACTTGCCTATAATAACAACTATTTAAATAAATATTTTTAGCATATCACAATGTTAGTTTAAACGTTTATTATCAACACATACTATTTTTAAAAAGCGAAGGCAGGTTGCTCTGCTGCTTGCAGTTGCAACGGGTGCAGAAAAAATAAAATAAAAAGGGCTATACAAAACGAAACGAAATAAACATGAAACAGAATAAACATGCATGTTGCCTTATCTTACAACTTCGCTTTTGCATATACTTAATGTAAGGACTTACCACAGAAGATGGCTATTCATGTATCCATCCAACAGTTAAACTAAGAAAAAAGTCGATCCATACACAAACAAGAAATAAAGACACAGCCTTCTTACACGAAATTAATACAGGGAGAAGTCTTTAATAGATTATGTCTTGGATGCTGTCCGCATAGATTATGTACAGTATCCAAGGTTTTAATCTAGTACTCCATTTATAATTTTTCCTGGTGGGCTGAAGGTCCCAGAGAGACCGCGGCCTTGTACAAGAGTGGAAATGATCGATGTTATTTGTCAGCTCTTAAAGGACAAAATATCCCATAAGCTATTACGTAGCTATTATACAATTTTTTTTCAGAACATTCTTGCGACCCAGTGGTTGGGGGCCTCTGCTCTAGGTAGCACTTACGCATAATTACGTCAATCAAAATGTTTTTAAAAACTCAAAATAGAATTGTCTCGGAGGCCCCCTAGTGTTCGGGGCCCTGGGCTGCAGCCCATGTTGCCCATTAGGATAACGCGGCCTTGGAGAGGATAAATTTACATCAGTACGTCAGTAGTAAAGATAAACTTGGGTAACAAAGGGTCACGTGGATATTAACGTCATTGACAGGCAACTGCACTGCCCCATGTCAATGTTTAGAATGGCAATTTTCTCACGATTTACAAGTAGTTGAAAACATTAAAGATATTGTTAGTAATCAGTTGGACAAAATATATAACACTGGCCTAGTGGTTTTCGGATATTTTACTGCAAATATCTTACCAATTGCACCTTTAACTTTATCTCTGAACAACAATTTACTCTAAATAAGTTAAATTAACTATTTAGGTGTTGAATTCAACTAAAAAATTTTAACACTGAAATTTGATCTCTACAATTTTTGCTGTGTATACAGCTGTTATGTTTCCTTGTGTCTTGTTTGGCTGGCTCCAGAGAGATTTGAACTAACTTGTCTTTTTGGCTTATGGTTTGAAAGCATGTATGAAAGTTATTATTTTTTAGGTTTTTGTTACTTTTTTGTTTTCTGTATATTAATTGAAATATAAGTTACAGCTGATTGATGTTTGGTTGCTCTACTTGAAGGCTAAATTTGGTTTTAATACATTTTATCTTGTTTGGAGATTTAAAGATTTGTTTCATCTTGTGTCACCAAGCCTGCTCACGAATAACCCTCTGCTCTTTCCGACTCAATAAGAAGTCAAACACATTGTGCATATATGGTGCCATGGATTGCTTAAAACATGGAGTAGTCCATCAAAGTCTGCACAAGAAGAAAGGTTTTTTTTTTTGCTTATTGACCGCTTTTCTTCATTATTCAGTTGTGATGCACAAAATTTTGGTTACGAAAATGAAAGGTGCTCCGCTTCACTTATTTCAGTCTCACTGCAGCTGTTATGACAGGCTACACAGAAAAGTGTGAACTTGACAGCTGTGTGCAAATAATGACACACAAGTTCTGCGTGATGCTCCACTGCCTATGATCACGTTTTAATTTGTCTCTAGCATCGGAGCTCACGCTCATTGATCATTGCGTTAATAAGTTCAAGCTTTAGTTTTCCAGAACATACATTTACACATTGTGCTTGGAAAATTATTGGCAAACTCCTTATACTTTAATACCAGAAGTCAGAGATGAAATTAATAAAATAAATTTTACTAAAGACAATACATACAGTACCTACAATACAAAAGTATTTGTACTCTAACCCCATGTTAGAACACCATGTCAAACTTCATGAGTTTGATTGGTTAAGCTATAGATAAACTTAAAAAATTTCCACACATGAACGTCTAGTTCAGAGCATATCTAGTTTGATTGTGCCAACAAGAAGTAAGAGTTTGTTCACAGATTGACCTGTGCAGGTCATGGGTTACATCATCTTTGGTCTGATCTTCTTAATTTGGCAATTCAACCGCTCCAGGGTGCCAGTTAATCATCTCTCTGTAACAAAGATATTGAAAAAAAAACAAACATGCACATACACTTCCCCACAGCTATCTTGTTCATTTTTGGGAAATGTAATAGAAACATGGTGATAAGAGGTTAAATCACAGTTAGCTTTAAGGACAGTAAGTACTTGTTTTACTGGTGTATTGTACATGAAAAGAGACACACATTTTGATGTTCTGCACCTGTTTATGCTGTTTGTGGCTGATGGTGCTGACCTGTTGCATGATTTAAGGTATTGTGTGTCATCATTCAGTCCGTTTCAAAAACATCTTTTCAAGAAAAAATTATTAAAAGGTTTTTTTTGAGAGTGAATAATTTTATACATACAGAATCAAAATATAATACTGTTCCCTTGACTTAAAGGGAAACCAGGCAAGTCTGCATAATATTTCTCTACAACCTCCCCTAGTGTCTGAAAGTAAATGCTTTCAAACACACTGTCGTAAAAACAAACTGTTGTCCCTCCCCCTCGGAACCAAGTTTATTAGCTTGTATCCAATCCAGTTATGTTTCCCTTCCGTCAAGGGTTTTCGATGCTTCTTCCCCGGCTCTGCCATTTGCAACAATCGATAGCCGTGTTTAGCTCGCCTGCCTCTGTGTTGTTTGCCGTAAAGTGATCCTGCTTCTCGTGATATCTAAGACTTTGCGAGACTGAAGGACACCGGGTCGGATACAGCAAACTTGCAAGTGGGGTATTCTTCCTACAGACGGTAGGGGCGGGTGAGAGAGTCTTCATTCGTCCGGTAATGAGTCATTTAACCATATACCGACTTACGAAGATGATTTATTAACATAAAAATGCTGCCTTGTGTCCCTTTAAATGTTTTTCATAAATTAAAAAAAATCTATATTTAAATAAAGGTGCATGTTTAAATGTATAGACGGTTTCAGCAGTAACAACATAAACAAGCGTCTTTCGTGGAAAACGCGCAACTTCTGGTAAACTCCGCTAAAAATAAATAACACCAAAATCCATTTAAAGTAGTTTATAACAAGTAGGGATGCACCGATACCGATACTGGTATTGGCCTCGATACCACATTTTACTCGTACTCATTAAAAGTCCCCCGATACCGGGGATCGATGCCACGGTCTGAGAAATGTCTATGTTTGAGCGGCGTGTAAGGGGTTAATGCCTCTTGTGTTGTCCAAAGAGGCAGAGTTTACAACAAACTGGAAAACTAGTCCCTTGTTTTTTTGTTAAATTATATGACTAAAGCTGTTACCTGTAAATTTAAATCATGGGTTTTTTTTAAGTACTCGCAGTATCGGTATCGGCAAGTACTGAAATGCAAGTACTCGTATTAAAAAAAAAGTGGTATCGGTGCATCCCTAAGAACAAGCAAAATAAACAACATGTAGATTACCTAGGAAACAAACAAATGTTTTGTTATTTTCAACAAGGTATTTGTTTAATCTCTCAGTGAAGTCACCATGAGTTCACAAGATGCTCATAATGTTATCACAATGTGTGATCTAAAAGTGTAACCACACTGCACACTCACTGTGTGCTCATAAGGTCACAATATGATGTCACTGCACACTCACTGTGTGCTCATAAGGTCACAATATGGTAATGGTAAATGGACTGCATTTATATAGCGCTTTTTTAACAGACCTATGGCCATCCAAAGCGCTTTACAAGTTTGCCTCACATTCACCCATTCACGCACACATTCATACACCGACGGCGGTGTCAGCCATGCAAGGCGCCATCCAGCTCGTCGGGAGCAGCTGGGGTTAGGTGTCTTGCTCAAGGACAACTCGACACTTGGTCCGGTGGAGCCGGGGATTGAACCACCAACCTTTCGGTTTGTAGACAACCTACATGAACCACTGAGCCACTGCCGCCTATGATGTCACTGCACACTCACTGTGAGCTCATAAGGTCACAAGATGATGTCACTGCACTGCTCATACTAACTGTAAAGCACAGACCTTGACTGGCGGTAAGCAGTTTTCCATGTCAATTTTTTTATAAATGTAAACGTTGCCGTGGATTTTTGCACACTCTACGATCAAATCTGTGCATACACACACTTTATAAATGAGGCCCAGCAGGTGATATGGCCAATGTTGGGTCACCAAATTTTCCTTTAAAATTTCTATTCAACATTCAGACCCACAAATAAAAATAAAGATTATATACAAATACAGTGTAACATGCATTTTAAATAATAAAGAGGCTAAATGTCCAATAGTTCATATTTGTAGAAACCAGCTTTAAGGGATGCCCTTGTTAAAACTACATTTTCCTGGTTGATCTTGTGACAAAGAGTAGTTCAGGCATGTGCACATGTTTGTGCAGGATCCAGAACAGTGTCTCTTGGTAAAAGATGAAAAAAGCTTTAAAATTGACATTTGAATTGAGTATTCAGTTCAAACTCGACCCGGCCCCATAATTTCATCAACATTTAAGTCCTGTACCAACTTTCAGAACATCTTCTGAATCTCATCATCCACTGGAACGCCTGCATGTATTACTCACTCTTACAGGCTAATGGCTTCAGAGCAGATGCCCGTGTACCCAGATACCCATCCAAAACTCTAAGGTGTAACATCTATGGTGTAACTGACTACTTGGTTGGGATGCTGTTTATGCCACAATTGTCAGTAGCATATGATCATATAATGCCAGTGCAGTACAATCAGATTCCTGAGCTCAAATAGATGCTTCCTATCAAATAGTACACACAGTACCTGGGCAAATGGGTGATTCTCGCGAAATCAGACTTATGATGCATACATGTAATTCACTGTGACACTCAAGATGGCTACCAGGTGAGCAGTTCTTATTTTTCTCTCCAGATAAAAGTTGAAATTTTGTAGTAGACAACTTTTTAGTTCACATTACCGAACATGAGTTTTTAAATGCATATGCAGTATTTAATGTAATGTCATGTTACGGTAATCATCATTTTATAATCATAATCTAAAAAATGTAAATAATTCTATAGGAATTTTCTTTTAAATCCTCTTAAAATAATGGTTATAGTAAGTTCAGACCTTAATCTTATATGTGCAAAAATTCTGATGCTGAACGAACACCTTCTAAATCGTGAGAATCACCCAAATCCATCATCAAATGGCTTACTTGTGAACCAATGAAAAATAAGTGGATATCTAAGAAGCCTTGTAATTTATTTTATAAATTACACATTTATATATAATTTATTGTTTTGTTTATTTTCAATACATACTTATTTGTTTTCTATCAAATACACTTTTGTATAATTGTGTTTTAACATATGCACTTAATCTTGATCATGTGAACAATCATGCAACTGTATGCAAGTTAGTGTGTACATGCTACCTTAAAAGGTTCGGTAATGATTTTTGTCATTCAGAGTTTATGCATGTGAGCTTTGCCCAATACTACACTTTCCAGTAAATGTCCTTGACAAATGTCCTTTTTAATTAGCCAAAACATTACACTGAAAAAAGTATTCATTGAATTTAATAAATTTTTTTAAGGTAAGTGGTTGCAATCAATTTATTTAACCTTCATTTAAACAAAAGTTTTATATTTTATTTTACTTTACTAATCTTTTTTGTTTAAATGTAACTTAAATAAATTGATTGCAACCACTTACCTTAAAAAATTGATTAAATTCAATGAATCATTTTTTTCAGTGCATGACCACCTGCCTATTATTGTGTAGGTCCCCCTTTTGCCACCGAAACAGCCCTGACCCGTCGAGGCATGGACGCCACTGGACCTTTCTGCATTCACTTTTTTCAGCAATTTCAGCTACAGTAGCTTGTCTGTTGGATCAGATCACACGGGTCACTCTTCGCTTCCCAATGAGCCTTGGCCGCCCATGACCCTGTTGCCGGTTCCCACTTTTCCTTCTT
The DNA here is from genome assembly GCF_030506205.2 of Paramisgurnus dabryanus. Classification (NCBI taxonomy): domain Eukaryota; kingdom Metazoa; phylum Chordata; class Actinopteri; order Cypriniformes; family Cobitidae; genus Paramisgurnus; species Paramisgurnus dabryanus. The sequence goes on along the minus strand of NC_133342.1, from coordinate 23,105,652 downwards.
GGGAACACTTTTGAACACTGCAGCTCTTGTGGGGTGTTTCCGGGCTGCAGTGTTCAATAGTGTTCCCAAGAAGGAGATGAGATGCTCTGACTAAGTCGTCTAGCCATCACAATTTGTCCCTTTCCGTTTATAACACGTCAACTTTGAGGACAAGTATTTTTCCTCAAAGTTGAAGTGATAGAAGCAAGAAAAATGGGCAAGTGTAAGGAGTAAGGTGTAACTCTAGTGGAGTTTCTATTATACCTGGACGGTCCAGGGCTGTTTTGGTGGCAAAAGGGGTACATACACATAATGTTAAGGTGAACACTTCAAGATTATTTTCAGTTTTTCTAAATTTTACTATTTATACATAATAAGTAAAATGATTTGTTTCATTCTGCCAACTACCGAAAACATTTCTCCCAAGTTCCTAATAAAAATAATGTTTTATTTGCATTTATTTACTGACAATTGAAATGGAGAAAACATGGTCCAAATAACATAAAATATACAAGTTCAAATTCATTTCTCAATAACAAAATGCTAATGTTTTACATGTTTTTAGGAAATTTGTAAAAACATAAATTTAATGGAATAACCCTGATTTGTAATCACATCTTTAATGTAAAACACATTGATGTTGGGTGACTTTGTCATTCATGAGGTTGGAATTTAACAAACACTGGAAAGAAATGGTCATAATACATGTAGAAATTATGATTAAAGGCAAAACTGCATGTTATCTCTTAAATGTTATACCGTATATTTTATATATATATATATATATTTTACCACTCTGTTTTCCAGCATGTACCTCTCTCCCATTGACCTCAGTTCAGTTGTATTAATTTGACCTGCTCTGCCAGTTTATATTACACATTTCAATTTAATTCTGCAGACATTTCCTTTAAGGAAAGGCTTTGTCAAACCAGATTTTGCGCATGTCCTTCCAGGTCATAATTTGTATGGATTAAATGAGATCAAATTAATAAAAATCTTACATTGAATATTACAAAACTACACAATAAGCATACAAATAAATAACGGTATATTTTCACTGTTAAATATGTAAACCAGAGGAATGATTATGTGGAGGTAAACCAGATTTTGATTTTTTTTAAATATTATATGCCATAGTGTGACACAAATGTAACTTATGTGATACAAAAGGAAATTACACATATCTAATCAAATATCTTAGGATATTATGTCCTATAACTTCTTAAAAGGTGGAGACCTGTGTGGGATGAGTAAAATATTGTATCATCTTCTTGTTCTTTTCAATCCCCTGAACAGGCAAATTGACATTTGTAAGAAAAAAATCCAGTTTTAAATTAAAAAAAAAATAATAATTCATACAAGATGAATCGTGTGTTGAAGCCAAGGTCTACCACAAACCTGGTTAATCTACTGGTCATGGGTGCGTCACAGTAGAACTTAATGGAGAACATAAACTGTTTTCTTATCGCATAGCAAGAAATGTATAAGGAACAGCATGTACTGAGGTTTAGACTGTCACTGAGTCCATATATTACTGTCAGAGTTCAGAGCAGCATTTGCTGCTAAACCATAAAAAACACCAGTATTCGGCTCCTTGTAACCTTTAGAGAAGTAAACCAGATATGTAAGCACTTTAAATATGTGAGGATATCAAGCAGCATGCTGAAAACGACACTGTAATTCAATACATGTTGAACCTCAGTAAAATGATTGATTCAGTCTTGTCTATAGCTGCACGTGATTCTCATCAACAGCATGATTCAGAATCATCAGAGCAAAACCAATGCAGTCTCAACACCAGAAGCTGAGGCTTTGTGTAGTTCTTAGGGTTTTTCTTGCATAGCTATCTGTTAGGTGTGTCTTTTTGCATTGCCTGTATCCCGTTTCAGGAACTTCTTGTTTTCGATCTCATTGAGTAAAAGGGAAACGGAACAGCGTGAGGGACTCTCTCGTCTCTGCAGAATGCTGTCTTTAATTTCTTCTTTTATAACCTAAAAACAAAACACACAGAAACGTGTTGGACAAAGACTAAAAACTCACTCTGTAATCAGAATGAATGTAAATGAGTGAAATTGACCTCAATGTTGTTGAGCGTGTTGAACTCCATGAGATCATGCATCCTCTTGAAGGCCTGGTTGGAGTATTTAAAGTTAAAGGTAGAGTAAGGAGAAGCTGGATCATCAAATATGTCAAAATCAGCAAACTCGATCTCTTTGTCTGATACTCTGGGTACTCCTGAAAGACAACAGAAACATACGTAAAGGGACAATACTGTAAAGTTGTACAAAATTAAGATATTAACTGTGTGTACTTTAACATTTTCTTTAAAAATGCCTCTCGGTTAAACAATAAAAAAAATAAACTATTTTGTGAAATGGTTATTTTCAGAGTAAGAGTAGACATCTGCTAAATAATATATTGACAATGACTAAAGGGCCGTTCACATTATAACAATAACTATAACAATAACTATATTACCTCCTGAACGATAACGACAACTTAATGCTATTTCGCTCGCGAGGCGCAGTACTCACGCAGATCATTTACCTTCTATGGCATTAACTAATATTACATATTTCCTTTAATAAACTTTTTTTAGTTATCATTATAATGTAAACGGCCCTTTAGTTTACATGCACCGTCATAATGCAATTATAATGAGGGTTCGGAAATATCGCAATTACACTTAATGTAAACACAATACTTTGATCAAAATAGTGCAAATAAGCGCATAATTGCAGCAAGAATAAACGTATTAAAACATGCGGTGTATGCCGATTTTAATTGCAATACATCGCCACGCTAACAATTTCATTGTATTTATATCGCACTAACTAAAGTACGCATGTGTTTTCATCATACACCTTAAGCTCAAATTTGTAGACATTACTTGACAAGTTTTCACTGAACTCTGTCAACACGACGTGCTGTCAGCAGTCATCCAGAAAAAGCGTAAATAACACGCCAGCAGTGAATAGAAATGTTACAAGCATTGTCATGATATTTCTTCTATGTCATTATCATGGCACCAAATAACGTAACACGTCCATTGGAACGTGTCTTATCATTTAACTTAAATAAATTAAAACGGTGGACAGTAAAATACCTATATGTGAGTTCATCATTCAGGTTGTGAATTGGGCTATGTGAATAATTACCGAAATGCTAAATAACGCTAAATATTAGCAAATTATCAGAAAAAAAACTGCAAAGTTAAAAGTTTGTAGGAGTCATGTGAACCATTACCCAATTACGAATTGAAAATTTCAAGAAACACCTATACGTTGCTACTTCTAAGTATTTATTAGTAATACAGTGGAAATTGTGATGTTTGAATGAGAACAGGAATGCAGATGGTACAGGATAGAAATGGGGTTGTGACAAGAGTGAAAAATTCCTACATTTTGAATCTTACACAAGGTGAATCAGACTAAATTAAACACAGAAGTCATTGATGTGAATCATGAAATCCCTTGATTACTTTCTCACACTTCAGCCCAGGTGACTCGCAATCAACCTTCGGTTAAACCAATATTTAAAATGCTTGTGACATGCATTAAACTTATATGCTCTTACCTGGTGCTTTGAAGTCCCGAAAGTTGATGTTGGCCAAGACAAAATGAATGACAGTAGGGCAATTCTTATCTCCCTTGTTAGGTCTAAACACATAGCACTCTTTAAGACCCTCTCGATCGAATACTTTGGAGTCGATCTTGGGAAACGGCAGCTTATTCATACGAGCCCACTTTTCAGCCAGCAGTAACTCCTGACAAAAACAAAATAAGAGGAATACACATATGACCAAGTCCTTTCTGCTCTGTAAAGGTTAGAGAAACCATAAAACCAATAAAATGTATAAAGTACAGATGTGTACACTTTCTGATGCTACAAACAGCGCTGTATGACATGAGACCATTCCAAATGTATAATTTTTTTTTTTACTACAAATCTACATTTGAATACATTTATACCCATTCATGTGGCATACAAGACACTCATTAGTAAAACTTAAAACACTCACTTTAAATGGTGGGCTGGAGTCACTGGGCCTGGCTGAAAAGTCAAAGGAGATAATAAGGTCCACCCCTCTCTGAGGTCGCAGGATGATAGGGTAGGGCAGGTTAAAGGTCAGACCACTGTCCACCACATGGATTTTTTTACTTTTCACATCTAGTGGCTCATAGATTCGCTCAAACTCATCCGGATCTACAAAACAAAAACACATTCTGTTTGTTTCAGTGGTTTGATTGTGTAAGGACCTCGCTATTTCTCATTATTCTGCCAAATTTAACCCTGTCTGTGAAAACCCAGCTGAAGTCATTTTATATTGTGCTTTTTTGTTTTTCACATAAAATCATCTTAAATAATGTAATAAACATTCGGTAACAATATAACCTTATCTTTAATATTGATGGGAGTAGGGTCATGTAAAATATTGAATCATTTTTTATAACACAAATGTAACACAACATCACCATGATTTCAATTAAGGTTGACACACCTACTTTTATGTTGCTTATGAGTAATGACATTTTTATGTTGCAACAACGTCTGATACACTGTTAATGTGATCTCTTCTTAAAATATGAATTTTAAAAAGTTTATCTATGTTCCCACACCCAACCCATCAACAGGAAGTTCACTCTTGCTGAGTCACTGAAACATACAATGCTATTATTAGTAATAATTATAAAGTGGGACCCATGCATTTACTCATCTGTGCGTGAAGCATAATGACACAGAAACTTAACACACACCGCAATGAGTGAGCTCTGAACGTTGCCACATGTAATGTGATTACTGATCTTGCAGTGGCATGCTTCTTTTAATGCTGGTTCATGTCTGCGGTGTAGTCAGGTGTCTCTGTGTATTTAACCTCTGGGGGAGAAGTTAATCTCCAGTGGGTGTGTTGGTATTTCATACGAGCGGGAAGTTTTGAGAGCTGACTAACTGACTTCCCCTCTCCTCCCACTTCAGCACTAAATAATGTTCGAAATCCCATCCTCAAGTTCTGTGGCACCTGACCAGCATTCAGGCTATTGTTCCACCTGTGTCACACCCATTTCACCCACGTACTTCACGGGGCCTGTATAAGGTATACTTTCGGGCACAAAGAAACATACATGTTTTGAGTCAAATTAGATGAAAGGTTAAGGATCTGGGCTGGTAACCAAAAGGTGGTAGGTTTAATCACCACCACTTGCTTTGGATGCAAATGTCAGCTTAATAACTAATTAGTACAGTAATAGCTTGTTTAATATGCACAACTCTGCATTGTTAAGCACTGCCAGCTTTAAAGTGACAGTGAGTTAAACCGCACCCTAACCCCTCGTTCAGACAGCCAGCGACGTTATCACTGTGTGTCGCCCGTCACTTTCAATGAGGCGTTTCTAAATCCGCCCTTGTCATAAACAATTGAGTACCATCGACGCCAGTAACTGGCGAGAGAAGGATGACGTGAACTCCACTGCTTTGTTCTAATTGGTAGTCGCTCCCGAAATTCGCTCGACATTTGCATAAAGTTAAACTTTTCTTAACTTTCTCGCGTCGATGGACACACCCATACGGTCCCCAGCGGTCACTTTCGCTCGGGTCGCTGGCTGTCTGAATGGGGCGTTAATAGTGGACTTAACTATTAGTGCAATCAACTATTGCCACAGATTATAAACCCTATGGAGTGGTTTCCCGGACAGTGCTTTCCTATTCCCAGACTGTTGTGCTGTTGTTTTGTTTTCTCAAGATGCACAGTAATGTTTTATTTAAGGTTTGCTTGTTAACGCTTTCTCTTTTAACTCGTCAATTATGAGAGAATGCTTCCATGCTAGTGACGAGTATTTACGGCAATCCGTAATTCCGCCATTATGCTCTTTCCCAACTTATAAAACCCAAAAGTATCGCCCTAGGGCAAACAGCTGTATGTCTGTGTATGTTTTAAGAATGGCTTTAAATCCAATTTCTATCAAAAAGTCCTTTACAAAAATGTTTTTTTTGTGTGTGTGTGTGTGTTTAAAATGCTGGGGGGAAAGAGTTAAACCACTTAAATGTCCTAATATAACTAAGGCTTAGTCCTGGATTAATCTAAACCCTGTCCGGGAAGCTGCCCCTATATCAACTTTTTTTACACACCTATCCTTATGGATATATAGTGTTATGAGTGCTTCGCTTTGAGCTGCATGCAGTAGCACGCACTGCCTGCTTCCATCATGTGCAGTATAAATTCATGCCAGGGGCATTGGTTATGAATTACAATACAAATGGCTTAACAGGTTAACAGCTGTTGTGCAGTTAAACTTTGCATTAAATAACACTGCAGGTGCCAACATGCGCAAGAGACAAATTATTATTAGAGGAAAAAAATGAATTGGAAAAAAATAATTTTTGAGGACTAAAACATTAAAACACCATTGCATATTGGCCCACTGGCCTTCATCAGGGAGTTGGTGTAAAGGTTGACCAACACCCTGATAAAGGCAAGTGGGCCGATATGCGTTGGTGTTTTAATGTTGTAGCCAATGGGCAACCTTCCCTGATGAAGATCCTCTGATGAAGCAATAAGTGATTTAAACTGCAATTCATCGACTGGCCACTAGAGGCTGTCTCCAAAATGGAGTCAATTCCCATAGACCACCATGTTAAAATGGCCAACTTTACAGTAGAAAATAATATGTTTACAGCCTGGTACAAAAACTGTTTTGGGTCTGAATAGCTAAGTTTGACCTTCATGGCAACTGTGAGGGGGGTGTTACTTATCTGTTTAAATTATATTAAGCCTTAAAGTTCTGCATAATTGAGTGACCGTTGAACAGCCACTGCTGTCACTAGAGTCGAGCTAGGCGGGCGTGGTTTCAGCAACCAGCCACCTCAGTTTCACCCACGTCCCGCCTCTTTACCCATTTTTTAATATCTGAGTGATGAGCTGTGACACGTGGCCAAGATGGCGACAGCAGGCACTGCCTACTTTAAGCTTCAACAATGATCTTCAGAAACCTATGAGTGACTTCACAGACACTACATCTATCTTTTTTTACAGTCTATGGTTTTCGCTCTTAAAAATAATAAAGGCTTTTAAACTTGCATCCTACTGAGTGCCTGGACTCTTTCCAATTCTTTTTTTTATAATTAACTCTTCCAAAGAGCACAAGAGGATACAAGCGATACCAGCAGCGCTCTAGCTCCCATTTGTCTACAATTATTAGAGGACTTGTACTTGACTTGTGAATGGAATGGTCATGTTTCATAAGTTTATGGTCAAGTTCAAGTTATTTGTCAAGTGTACTTCGATTATCTAACAATCTATTATGTACTGTATTTGGGAATGTGGGTTGTGTGTGCAAGTACAGTACAATACAGTAAAGTGCACGTAAAAAGAATGTAGGAAATGTTGAGTTAGGTATGTGTGATGCAGAGGTCGCGTTAAGCGAATTTTTTTGTCTTTGACGGACTATTTTAAGCAGTAAAGGAAAAATCTAAAAGTCGTCTGTCATTTTGACAGATTACATTTACAACTTGTAAATTAACCAATGGTCTCAAAATTTCCTGCGATCTTCTGATGTCATAGTTGCGCAGTGCTGCTGAAGTTAATGCTGTGCACACACCAGCAGGGAATTTAACTGTTTGGGTAAATAGATTACATACAAATGAATCTATACATATTGTGCTGAAGCATATACATCCGGTGCAGAGAGTTAAGGGAGATAGTGTCCTTATTTAAAGCCTGTTAAGTGTTCTGATGGCCTGTGATTAAAAATCTGTTCTTTGCTCTGGTACCTCTTGCCTGAAGGCAGTATGGTTAACAGGCAATGTGCAGTGTGACTTGTTGTGATTTTGCAAACCTTCCTCAGACATCGTAAATGCAAAATTTCCTGTATGGTGTGGGGTTTGCTGCCAGTGATGAATTTAGCTGCTCTTACAACTCTCTGAAAGGCCTTTCGTTTGAGAAGCTACCATACCAGATAGTCAAGGACCCAGTTAAGATGCTCTCAACAATGCATCTGTAAAAGTTGAAGGGGAGGCCAAACTTCTTAAGACTTCGAAGGTTGTGTATAGTGTAGACAGAGATCTTTTATGAAACGGCAGTATGGACAAGTTTATTTATTTTGAAAACAAAAATGTAGAAATGTAATTAAAACGAAGACCATGTCAAAGATTGAAATTAATGTGAAATCAAACGTTGCTGCTAATCTCATTAACCCAATTTACACAGCACATCGATCCCAGAAAAGTTCCTTGTTATTGCAACAAGAAGTAATGGTTCAACTTTTTGTTTTAATGCAGATCAACATTCACAACAAAAAATGTCTGCAAACTGGAATGAAGCAGAGATCAGGGAGGTCGTCACTATCTGCTCTGAAACCGAGATCGATCCTTTATGATCGACTCAGAAACAAAACTGCATGCTTGTGGTTAATCGGAGAATGAAATCACGAATAATATGTAAACTTAAGACCCTGTGGATCCACAAAGTGCGAGAACAAGCAACAGCCGGCATTTATCCTTCGTCCGAGCACGCGAATGTCTTACATTTCTTCCCCGCCACAGAAAACCACCACAGGTTTATCAATGCCATCAAGTTTAATTTTGTTTTTGTTTGTTTGTTGATCACGAAGTACAAAATAGATGAGAAAAACTAGGATTCCATGTATTCAAAGCGCCACCCTTATTGTTTACAATGTGTGGAATGGTGTGCTGTGATTTATTGAGAAAAAGTGAGAAAAGATGACAGAATAACACGGCGGATATCAGATTTTGCATGAAAAATTAAGAATTTACTTTTTAATACTGACCAGATACAATACTGATTTTGGTGGTCATTTTTTTTAAATGGCGTTTATCGCTTTTTGGAACCAAACTCTTCATATATCACTGGTTGCAAAAAATTATATGAATACATAATTGTTAATATACTTAAAGTAAGCATTACACCCTCTCAAAAAGCTGTATGTAAATCCTACTGAAAAATCCAGCTAATACCAGCAATCCAACTAATACTGGTGAGCTGGTTTAAGCTGCTCTCCTAGCTTGGTTTTAGCTGGTTTTGCTGGTGTAGCAAGCTGGTCTAGCTGTGTTTTGGTCACTTTTTAAGCTGGTCTAGCTGGACTTACCTGGTCAGGCTGGAAGACCAGCTGACCCACCAGCATGGCCAGCTTTGTCGGGCTGGGAGGACCAGCGTAAACCAGCTAGTGCCACCTTAAACCAGCTAAAACCAGCTACCAGCTTATGCTTCAGTAGGGAAGTTTCATAATACTGTAGCTCCTCATGCAGTGTTGGTACCTGTGACAGCATCCACCTCCTCATCCACAGAGTTCTGGTTCATGAAGCTGCCAAAGGGAGAGAAGGGCAGGGAAGAGTTCAGGTTAAGCCCCAGCATGAAGTTGTGCACTTTTCCAGCACGCCCCTCACGTGTGGTGAACAGGGTGGTGTCACCCATTATGGAGGTCAACATGCGCTGCATCCAACTAGCCTGGGCATGGCGTTGGCGCTCATCCTGCATCTCTGTGCTCTCTGTGCCTCCTGATAAAGAGAAAGAGACATTCTTTTATATTTATGCATTTGGCATATGCTTTAATCCAAAATGACACATTTAAGCTATACAATTTATCAGCATAAGTATTCTTTGGAATTTTTTCTCTCAACCTTAGTATTGCTAACACAATGCTCTACTAACCGAGTTACACAAAACCTCTTTACATGTGTTGCCTTTTGGCCTCCACAAAGACACTGTTCCCTATAAAGTGGTACTATATTGGCACAATATGTAGTTTGCAAAGTGCAATGAACTGAATGGTCTGCGTGGGAAAGAAGTTCTTCTCACCTCTTTGTGTTTCCTCTTCATTATCTGTCGAGTCATCTCCCACAATATGCTCGGGTTTAATTTGCTCTGAAAACAGGAGACCCACAAACATGAAAGCCAATATAAACACAGCACTTCCTATTCAAACAGGCATGAGAATAACAAACATGATGGACTGAACAAGCTCCTCTGTCAGTGTAATACAAGTGTCATGCACCAGTTTTTATTTTACATGCATAGGGCCAGGTTCAAATCCCAGCCTAATACATAGCATAATCTTAATAAACCAAGGAAAAGTAATAGAACTTGACAGGAAGTGATCCTCATGCAGTTTCATAAAGTCTCTATAAAGTCAATCTTGAAAATGTTTTATATTTTTTTTATAAATGTTAGAAATGTGTTGCTGAAACATGCCAAAAATACTGTAAAATATGTAGTCCTGATTTGCAGTTATACAGTTTTTCACCATTTCCGAGTGGCTCAATGACACACTTAAGTTAAGCCCCTGTAAATTGCCCTGCCCCTAACGGTACATTCACACGGGGCATAAGCGTTAATGCTTCTCATTTACTTTGAATGGGTCATGCATTGCCGAACTGAATTTTGGATTCGTCGCATCATCGCCATTGCTCGCGGCAGAAGTTGAAAATTTCTCAACTTTTCAATCAGATCGCCTTATCGTCTCATCAGATCGCCTTATGCAAATAACCTAGTGCAAAGCCTGCCAATTACGTTATGCAAGACCAGAGAACCATGTGTTGCGGCCACTGTAATTGGCTATTGGCCACGCTTTAGACACGCCTTCCGTCAAGCGTAGCGTTTACGCCACGTGTGAATGTACCGTAATGGTACATTCACACGGGACAGAAGCGTTAACGCTTGACTGTTTAAAGGATTAGTCAATTTTCTTAAAAAAAAAAATCCAGATAATTTACTCACCACCATGTGATCCAAAATGTTGATGTCTTTCTTTGTTCTGTCGAGAAGAAATTATGTTTTTTGAGGAAAACATTCCAGGATTTTTCTCACGTTAATGAACCTTTGCTAGATAAGACCCTTACGCATGGTTTGGGATTGTTTAGAGCTATGTGAGTTGTGGTCCATTACAATGAGAAAAATCCTGCAATGTTTTTCTCAAAAAACATAATATCTTCTTGACTGGCCAAAGAAAGACATCAACATTTTGGATGACATGGTGGTGAGTAAATTATCTGGATTTATTTTTTAAGAAACTGGACTAATCTTTTAAGAGCAGTGAATGTTCCCTATTTTTCCAAGATTATGATAACTTATTTTATTTATTAGCTTTTTTGCATTCAAATTCGGTTGGGTGGTTAATACCACATTTTTCTGTTGTTTGACAAACTCAGAACACATTTAATATCTGACTTTACAGACACTTTAACACTTAGTAATAAACTCCACAAGGTTATTCCCTAAGACCTGATACAGCGTTTAAACATATGACTCATTGTGAATAGGAATTATAGCTCTCTGTTAAAAGTATATTGATTCATTTTTATTGCAGAAATCGGTGAGTGTGTGCTTTTGATGGAGGTTACAAAGTAATAGTTTGTAGATTAGTATGTGACTGTTTATTACTGTATGTCCACACCTTCTAAACTGTGCGTATTAACCGCACAGTTCTTCACTAGAAGAACCGGTAATGGCACTTTTTTCAGCATAACACATTGTCACAAACAAAGGAATATGACAATACAATACGACTTAGTCTTGAAATACAGTGCCAGTTATCCCTTGTACTGTGTGCTTTATCTCAATTGTAATATCAAGAAGGGAGATAACATTGAACAGATACAATCAATCATACCCAACTCCTCCTCCATGGTGCTACTGCTGGACGTCTCCTTTACACCCAGAACCCGGTTGAAGAGTATGGAGAAAGCACTCCCCCATACACCTGCAGTACATAAAGTTAATGGATTAAACATAGTACAATAGACAATAGTAAAACTGATGGTATTCTACTAAGAATCCTATAATCAGTTGTAATAAAGAGCCTAAATTCATCCCCTCGAGGACTTTTGCAGAAACGAGCCCGAGATGCGAGGTGCAAGATCAGCTGTCAACTTGTCACAGATAAGATGTTCTTACATTGAAAGTGTTTTTCACACTATGAGTTTAGAAAAGAAACATGTGACTAACAGGAAGTATGAAGTGTGTAATATATACAGTACAGTATAAGAAGTAAACAGTGTTTACCGTACTGATCCTAAATTAACTTTTATAATGGAAGGGTTTGAATGAGTAAATGCTTCTGTTGAAATTCAGAGCAATTCCAGTCTTACCCATGAGGAAATGTAAGGGGTTTTCCTCATATTTCTTCACAACGCTGCCCATGAAGAACTTGCTCCCAAATAGCCCAGGAGACATGAAGGTGCCGTATTTAGCCATGCCAATTTCATACGGGCTGAACTCTACCCAGTCTAATGGAGACAGACACATGAATAACTGCTCATGTATGATCAATCAAACACAATGTTTTAATATTACATTACCTTAATCATTACTAACACAAATCATTCATAATCCCCTCAATACTGTTAACAAATGCTAAAAATACTTGTGTGACTCAAGTTAGCACTAAAGGAAGATAAATGTAACCAACTTCCTTTTCATCAGCAAGTAGTTCTTTTAACTCCATGCTTAGTCACACACTCTGATCCCATTCAGCAAACAACAACCAACCCACTCACAATAGATAGCCTCTAAAAATAGCCAGTCTACATCTGTGGGCAGAGCTGTTTACGTACACACCAACTTTACAGTGGGTCAATCATTAGTTCACACACTGTATGGATATTTGCATGTTTCCAATGAATTAAGCAAATATAAACAAATAGATTTCTTCCACCGTGGCCGAGAAGAGCACACACAACCCTTCGCTATCTTTACGAATAGTGACTTTTGCAACAGTTGCTATTACTTTTATTTAAAATGAATTATTAATGCACCCCCCCAATGCACCAGGTTATTTGACCGAGGGTCTGTTTTATAAATATATGCATCATTTTACTGCCATTCATTGCGTGTTTTATGTCAACTTTCTTTTTTATTCTTACCTGCAAACATGAGCTCAGACACATCAGGTTTGACGTGAAGACAGGTGAAGAGAGGCAGAGGACACTGACCTTCATTAGTCTTCGCCTGCAGGGAGCTAAGAGTAGTGTCCATTCTCTAAACAACACACAAACACACAGGATAAAACTTTCTTTTGAGTGTAAATATATCCGTACTATAAATAAAAACATTTGACATTCATTGAAGCAACAGAAACTTTACTTCTGTACATGAACACTTTAAATTAGGGTTGTCCAAACTCGGTCATGGAGGGCAGATGTCCTGCAGAGTTTTGCCGAAACTTCCCTAAACACACCGGCCTGAAAGTTTCTAGTCTGTCTAAATGGTCATTGTTTTGTATTTAGCAGTGGCAGCGGGTGACGTCTTTTTTGAGGGCACTCGATGCGAAGTTCGTCACAATATGTATGAAGCCCGTCATGTGTGTGGTTCGTAATTTCAAAATATGCGTTCTGCGCGTCGAGTGAATCTATGTGCATCACGTGTCTTGTCAAAATAAGTGCCTGCTGCAGATGCAACTTAAGGGTTTATGATAGAAGAGACCCTCGAGTTTGCCAGATACTCGCATAATCTCATGCATAATCAAAGGGAGTGTCTTGCGTGTACTTTATTAACGTGATGGTTATAGTGATGAATGGTTTTGAAGCGTATGCAGCAGGCACTTATTTTGACCAAACATGTGATGCACATGGTTCACAAGATGCAACAAACACATATTATGAAAACACGAGCAAAACACATGACACTCCGAACACATATTTTGAATTTGTGCCCCTCGGATGAGCAGTCACCAGCCGCCACTAGTATATAGGGTACCGAATATACAGTATGCATTGGAATAAATGTATCACTGATGGGACAGCTCATTCAGCCATTGCTTATCAATGTTTTTCTACTGCATATTACTCTCTGCACAAATATGCAGTACAAATTTCACAGGAAAATTCACAATTACACAATTTTATCTGGTAATTAAAGAAGCTGAATCAACACTGACTTACAGCTAAAACACATTATATTAAAGTGTGCTGTTTTGTTGACTCATTTATACAGCAAATATAAAGGCTCTCAGCTTTCAACTCTGTTAAAAAAGTATCTTCCTGATTCATACGGACGATGTTCCCAACATGGGACCATTTGCATTATGATGCATAATAGACATGCAACATACAAAGGACTGTATTTGTATTTGACTGTATTTGAATAGCTAACAGTGTACACCGTATTCGTACTCTCTGAAGCAGTATATATTCTGCATATATTACCCCTGGAATGAGAGTCTCTCCTATCAACATGCCGAAGATGTCTGTGAAGGTGACGGGCTGCCCGGCTGATTTTTTCTTCCAGAGTGCCTTGACGTAGCGGTTGATGTTTTGGGGCAGGAGAAGTTTAAGTGGGTTATTGCTGACCCTGTTCATCAGCTCCTTATTTATATCGCCCAGTCCTTTACCAGGAAATTCAGGGTGCGAGTACAGCATGGACATATACCTGTGGAAATTCATTATTATGAAATCTCAGTTATGCAGTGCTGTATTCAAGACAAACAACTAAAACTCAAAATAAAGCATTTATAGCCAACTATTTGACTGCTAACCATGTTGATCCGGAAAGTCCTGCCACATATGTCGCGCAGTCAAGCACCCCAGACTCATACAGAGCCTTCATCACTCCCGAGAAGCCCACCATGGCACGAAAACCCCCACCAGAGCCCAGTATAGCGATGGTTGGAACCTGAGCACAGACAGAACTGCAATGAGACTCACTCGTGATAAGATCTCTTTTTTAGTATAAAATATGCAATGACATGGTTGCAGTGGGTTTTGTGTTTACCTCTCGTGGTGAGGCTGGAAGGAACCGTGGGTTTTCCATTTTAAGAAGCTTCTTGATGCTAAGCATAACTCTGTCCCTGCGTGCCTGCATGTAAAGCTTTTCCTGATCGCACAGAGCCATGCTGAAGCGCAAGTCTGTGGACGCACTTGAAACCGAAAAAAAATTTGCATCACTCATTCATTCACAATAATAGCAATGTGACTCTCACAGGTCTATATGGAGCACACTAAATCGTGTACAAAGGGGAACAATATGTTGCATAAAATTGCATTTGTACCTACCACACTTCTAAGGACAGGCTGAGAAACACTTTGGTGGTCTAGAAGGAATTGAAGACATTGACAATTACAAACCATTTATAATGTATGCCCGTGTGTGAGCAAAAAAGCATTTTGGATTTTTACCTTGCCAATAGGAAGTGTCACTTTCTCAGTCTGCCCCACTTTGAGTTTTGAAAGGGAATATTTAGCTGTGCCAAGAGTTTCGTCCATGACATAATTAGCATCCATTAATATCATCTTAAAAAAAAGCACAGTCAAATGACATTATAAATATGATGCACATTTTTATACTTCAATGATTCAAAACAAAAAGCATGATCTGTTTAAGTTGTCAACAGTGAAGAGAATCAAATGACGTTTGCTTAGAATAAAACAATAAGTCTCTGATAGCATGCAGACAGTTTAATAGCATCTTCTGAACTTTTCTATGTAAAAGATTATGATTTTATCACCTCCAAAACATTGGGTTGGTTGGGGTCCAATATGAACTCAAAGGTTTCATTCCACTTAGGGTTAATGTCATTATTTATGTGCCGTGTTCGTTTTCTAGACTCTGGGGTGGTGGGAATGGACAATTCCACGTATGGGTCCGGGGTGTCCACTGTGAACAAACACATGTATGCTTGTTATATAAATAAAGATGTCCTTAAATAAAGAGAAGAGATCTTGTATACTCACATAAATCCCCAAATGCACCTTTAGTCACATTTTCAGCTCCCACCACGGTCACTTTCAATCTATGAGAATACTGATGCTCAACCTGTATATATAAATGATCCTCAGTGTCAGGGATTAAAAGTGGCAGAGGTAATAAAATGTTCCTATCTATGTAATAAAGGAAGCTCATTTAAATATCTGTCTAGGAAGCGCACAACAGGTGAATCCCAAACCGAAACATAAAACATATGTAAGCAAAATAAGTATTTAACACAGTTAATACTTGTTATTATGATACAACATAATAGTAGAATATATAATTGTGTCTCTTTAAGATGCATATGATTATTGTATTGACATGAATAAACAAGTAATAAAATGGTCAAGTTTGTCCCATTTTCCCTCATGCAAATTATTCATACTTTACAGCTCTTTGGTGACTTTAAGTAAATGTAAGACTTTAAACATTACTTTTTTATTCCGAACAAACAACACATAAATGAACCTCTGTGTTTTGAAATGACCCAAAAAATGGCATCAAATACTAAACAATAAAATGACTATAGATTTACTGTTATATAACTTACTATGATGTACTGATAGGGGTCTTTGGAAGACATTCTTGCTGCAGTTTGATGGTCAGGACGGCACTTTTTCAGGACAGTCCGGGAAACATCTGTTATTTTAACAAGATGAAAAAAAGGAAGAAAAAATAGTGTCGACCCACAAGACGCTGAAACATGACACTGAGTCTTGTCGAATAAGATATGCAGAGTTCATAAGGAAGACGTCTTGAAACGAACCACAAAGCTTTACTCTCGGTGTCTACTGACGTGATGGACTTGTTTCAAAAATCATATTGGCGCGTAGTAACAGTTTAGAAGAAAAACGAAACGCGTGAGAACTTACCACTGGTGGTAAAGTGATGTTGGACTCTCTCCGACTGAAGGCATTTCAGGAAGACGAGAGGAATGCGCATAAACTGGGCGGACTAAAGATATTTGATTCGTGAACGAATTGTTCTTTTGAGTCGGTTCATTTTTGTGATTCTGTTCGATTCGCAAGTGTATCAAACGAATATGGAATATGTTTGAGGGTAAAGCTGAAAAATTAAATAAATATTAAATAAAAGTAGGAGTCTCAGTAATTTTCAGTGACACATTCAACTAAAAAAGGTTAAAAACACGTTTCATATTGTGATAAAAGGTAACTTTGAGTTTCTTTCAACCAAAAAAAATTAAAAAATAATAAAAATAAATAAAAAAATATTGACAGACGTTTCATCCACATTTATAATCACTTACCTAAAATGTATCAAAAAGAACCGCCGTAAACGAAACGAATCGTTAATATGAATGAAGCTCGAGCTCGGGTCGACACTCTCACCAGCTCCAATGACACTGAATAGCAAAAGTGAGACATTTGCATAGACACGAGGCGGCGCTCACGAACTGTAGTAGATTACAGGAATCTGCGTTTAAAGCGCTGGTCATTTTATCTTCTAAAATCGAATGAATCATTCATTGTTACATCCCATCCGTACCCCTAAATAACTTTTGGGATCGTAACAGAGATTCATTTTTTTTATTCAAAACAACAGTAGCAGTAAAGGTCATACAACCAAAACAAAAAAATAAATAAAAATACAAATACGATGCCAGGGAACCACAGAGGACAAAATAAATTTAGGACAAAACGGAGATATAGTTTTTATTGCTTTAGGATTAATAGAGCTTTGAATAGTTCCATAGATAAGGGGGCTCCAACCTTTATATGAGCAATCATTACCAAAATAACCATGGTTTTATTGTGGTAAAAGTATACCATGGTTATTTGGTGTATTGATTACTATAGCAAAACCATGGGTTTAGTACACTAACCATGGTTTAACTATGGTGGTTATTCTGTGGTTTTAGTAACCATGTTTTTGTTTTGTTTTAACTGCAGTAAAACCAATGGTTAAATTAATTAGCCTACATAAAATTGACCTGTATCTTTCAAACAGTCAAAGAATCCAAAAAAAAGACATCTTTAAAACAAAAAGAGAAATCACTAACAAAAGAAAACTGTATTAACAATAAGATTTCTGTTTAAAATTTCTCTGTGCAGGTATAAAATTTTCCTAAAGAGTGACAAAAACAGCAGTTTTTTTCTTATATTTTCTAAGAAAAGTTTTAGTCTGGTAACATTTGTTAATCTATTTTAATGTTACTTTCTTTACTTTTTTGGTAAGCAAAAACTTTCGAGGCAAAGACCGTGTCTCCCAGAGAAACTCTACAATATTATTACATAAGGAATTTTAGTTAATTCTCTCTGAAATTGCTTCACCGAAAGCATACTTCCAATTATTGTGTCAGTTAAATTCAAACAATAAGTACATGGCCATGGAAATGTTGATCCTTGAATCAATAAAAACACTCCAGAGGGAATAGCATTGGAAACAGTATTTATTAGAATGAATCTAAGTATAGAGTCTGCCATGTAAGTTAAAAAGTTGTCCAACTAACAAAATATTTTTTTTTGAACCGGTTGTAAAAGAAAGTAGATTTTTTTCTTGTAGAGAATATTCTTATTGTTCCATGAGTAATATTTTTATGAAAAAAAGTTATTTGTATCTTATAGAGACCAGGATAAGAGCATCTGCTTATGACAATAAGAAACTTAAAAAAAACTTTGTAAAAAAAATTGTAACATCAAAAAAAAGAAATAAAAGAGAATTCAGGCCACCAATTTTAGAAAAAAATAAGTTAGGGAAAGTATTCCAGAGTGAAAATGGGTTCTTAAAAAAATCTTAAGCCAATTGATCTTAAACATGTTGTTTAGTCTAAAAAAAATCCAAACCACCTTTATTGGATTCATCAGTACTGATTTTCTAACAAAGTGGGTTTTATTTTTCCAAATAAAGTTGTTTATCAACCTTTTTTAAACATTCCTTTATCAACCTCCAAGGAGAGAGCAGCTGCATATAAGTGAGTAAACAGTCTTTCAGCTTTAGAGAGCAAAATTCTTCCTCTTATTAAAAAATCTTTGTGTAGCCAAAAGTAGAGTTTCCTTTTAGTTTTGTAATCAGAGGATCAAAGCTTAGTTTACATTTTTCTTTTTGCTCTTTACTAATTACAATTCCTAAAAAATTCTTCACAGAAATGTTGCATATAAGGAAACATTACAAACTTTAATTGACATCAACTCATATTTGCTAATATTTAGGTCAAGGTCCCAAGCTCTAGAGAAATAATCAATCAATTTTAAAGCTTTATGGAAAAATACAGTATAGCCTAGGTCTATGACGTTACTCGTCTTACATCTTAAGTTGCGCAAGAGTCCCTCCCTCTCCCTTTTGGTTAAAAGGCGCAGGAATCCATCAAGGCACAGTTTTCGGAGATCCTTTAGCACACAGCTCTGCTCTGCCTTGTAATAAGAAACACTGCAGATAAAACTTCTGGAATGCATAAAGTGATTTTCTTGGTCCTACTTTCAAGCTTTTGGATCTTTTCCTGTGAAGGATGTAAGTAGACAGAAGTGCAGCTTTTGAGGTTTGATTTTTTTACCAAAGCCAGATTGTTTAACCTATTTCTTTGCGTCTGTTGCCACAGATGACCCTTGCTGTGCAGAACCTTGTCAAAACCAGGGTGTGTGTCTATCTAAAGGTGCCGATGCTTATGAATGTGACTGTACCAGGACAGGATATTACGGTGTAAACTGCACTTCTCGTAAGTTTTCCATAGGATTGTATTTACATTTGATTTTTAACTTAATGTAGAAAACATACTAAAAAAAGATTTCTGCTTTTTATTTCCCTTACAGCTGAACTCCTGACATGGATCAAATTGACTGTGAAACCAGCTCCAAGCACATTGCATTACATCCTAACACATTATAAATGGATTTGGGATCTGATCAACAAAATCTCCTATTTGAGAAATTCCATAATGGCCTATGTCCTGACATGTAAGTTTAACGCTTCGGATTCAGAGCGAAATCGCTGGCTCCTTCGCATATTGTTTGAAAAAGGAAGTAACGAATGTATTTTTAATTTGGTATTTTCTCATTTCTTGTTTTCCAGCAAGAGCACATTTGATCGACAGTCCACCAACTTACAATGCAGAATATGGCTACAAAAGCTGGGAAGCATATTCCAACCTGTCCTACTACACGCGCACTCTTCCGCCATTGTCCAGGAACTGTCCTACACCTGATCTCCCTAACCCAAAGCAGGTTGTGGAGAAGGTGCTGTTAAGAAAACAGTTCATCCCTGATCCGCAAGGGACCAGTCTTATGTTTGCCTTCTTCGCCCAGCATTTCACTCACCAGTTCTTCAAAACTGACTTTAAAAAAGGACCAGCATTCACAAAAGCTCTAGGCCATGGAGTAAGTCTCATTCAAAGTTTCAGTCAAAAATCTTTTCACTTTGCATTTAATATAGAAACCATGATGCCATTTCTAACAATTCCGTTATGTTTTAGGTGGATTTAAGTCATATTTATGGAGAAACAATGGAAAGACAACACAAACTCCGTCTGTTTAAAGATGGCAAGCTGAAGTATCAGGTACTGTGACATAATGAAATAAATTGACATGCAAATTGAAGTTCTACTGTATAGCATTTTAAAATAAACTTCAGTCAATAATAGATTTATATGGTTGGCCCCTCAGATTGTGGATGGCGAGGTATACCCTCCTCTGGTGAAAGATGTCCAGGTGGAGATGCACTACCCTCCTCATATCCCAGAAGAACAGAAATTTGCTGTTGGCCATGAAGTCTTCGGTCTGGTTCCAGGTTTGATGATGTATGCTACCATTTGGCTGCGCGAGCACAATCGTGTCTGTGATATCATGAAGCAAGAACATCCCGACTGGGACGATGAAAGAATCTTTCAGACCACCCGTCTTATCCTCATTGGTAAACCATGACTCTGAATATCCTAAATTTGGTAAATATATGAATGACTCGAAATCAAAGACTTAATGCTTGTTTTTTTTTTACAGGTGAGACAATCAAAATTGTGATCGAGGACTATGTCCAGCATCTGAGCGGCTACCACTTCAAGCTCAAGTTTGACCCAGAGCTTCTC
Source organism: Paramisgurnus dabryanus (assembly GCF_030506205.2). Lineage (NCBI taxonomy): Eukaryota > Metazoa > Chordata > Actinopteri > Cypriniformes > Cobitidae > Paramisgurnus > Paramisgurnus dabryanus. The sequence continues at coordinate 23,084,944 of NC_133342.1, read as the reverse complement.
TTCAATCAGCGCTTCCAGTACCAAAATCGCATCGCATCTGAGTTCAACACTCTGTATCACTGGCACCCACTGATGCCCGACAACTTTCAGATCCAGGATCAGGTCTACGGCTACCACCAGTTCGTATTTAACAACTCCATAGTGACAGAACATGGCATCCGCAATATGGTGGAGTCCTTTAGCAAACAGAGATCTGGAAGGGTGAGATTTACTCATTTATAGAAAGCTTAATTTATCTTTACTCGGTTGTCCTTGCTAATTTTCGCTGCGTTATATGTGAACAGGTCGCTGGGGGACGAAACCTGCCAGCCGCTGTCCAGGGAGTGGCTGTTAAAGTTTTAGAACATTCCAGAGAGATGCGTTACCAGTCGTTCAATGCTTACAGGAAGCGCTTTAACATGAAGCCCTACATGTCCTTTGAGGAAATGACAGGTAAGATAAACAGTGAACAAACACGGGTGTCAATCACATTAAAAGCTAATAGAAATGTGTTTGTATAGACCTAGAGGATTATTACAACAAGTGTAAAAACATATTCTGAGACGTATCCCCAATTCTGTGTGATTAAACAGGAGACAAGGAGCTAGCAGCTGACCTGAAGAACCTGTACGGTGATGTAAATGCAGTTGAGCTGTATACTGGTCTTCTTATTGAGAAGCCCAGACCCAACTCTGTCTTTGGGGAGACTATGGTGGAGATGGGAGCCCCCTTCTCTCTCAAAGGCCTCATGGGAAATGCTATTTGTTCTCCTGAATACTGGATGCCCAGCACATTTGGTGGGAAAGTCGGATTTGACATTGTTAACACTGCCTCACTAAAGAAGCTGGTGTGCATGAACATCAAAGGCTCCTGTCCAGTGGTGTCCTTTCAGGTGCCCGAAGTAAAATATCAAGATTTAGAAAAAGTTAATTTAAGCTCAGTGCACTCCACACAAAATAATATAAACCCAACGGTTGTCTTAAGAGAGAGAAGTTCAGAGCTCTAAATGCACATCAGCGTTATGCCTTAGTATTTTTACTTGATGCAAATACTTAAAGGTGCAGTGTGGGACAGTGAGACTGTGAATTGCAACCAATCTCAAGAGATCCTTTGAGAGTCCCACATGGCACCTTTAAGTTTTTATTTATTAGGTTATTTATTTAAATAATTTATTTGAATCATTTATTTATTTCTGGGTGATTTGTACTGATTGTTATTTATATAATTTTTATTTTGATGTATGTCTGACAAACTTTGACAATGTTTTTTTACAAATAAAAAATTATTTTAATACAAGTTCAGTTTTGTATTATTTTATTTCCATTGTCTAGCTCACTCTTTAAAATAAATAAAAAGAATGAGAGATTACGGAAAATACACGAAAAATGCCTGGATTTGCATTTGCAGAAATGCACTGTCAACAATTTTCCGGAAACTTTGGGTGCACCGTGCATTCACAAACATACCCTAAAGATCCCATAAAGACACATGATGTATTAGTTTGTGACACGAAAACTAACATAGCACATGCTGTGAATCAAAAGAATGTCCTAGCAAAGTTGGAAATGCCTTGGGACATTTCAGATTGAGGTATTTAGGCAGGTCTAGACCAGTAATCTCTTCAGAACTGACTGAACTTTGTAACTATGCAGATCTTATTATACGTGTACAAACGGCTAAATAACCAACTATATAAAAAGAAATCATGACAGTTGGCAATGGCAACCCTATTTTTACAGGAACGATTCCAAAACATTTACGGCACGTGTTTGTGTTCGCACAGAAGGCTCTCTGCCAATTGTGTGGAGATTTTCTGAAATCAAAGTGTTGTGTGAATGGTTTTGTTTTTAGTAAACCTTCTAGTGTCACTATAGCTGCTCAGATGAAAGCTTTCAGGGCTTATTTCAGGCCATATTTAAGGATTGAATGCCCTGATGGCCAAAAGCTGCAGGCACCGGTTTAACCTTGCATTATCTTTGTACTTTTGTCATCTGCCTTGATGACTGGCTATGAAATTGCTGCTTGCAGCTATATTTGTAAATATTACTGTGTATTTCAAATGGGTAATATTAACACCAATCTTGATATCATGACATCATGACTATTATACAGGAAACTCTTGGACCAATGATGACATGGTAGACTCTAAAAACTGTTGTGTTAAAGACAATACAATCTGTCCTTAACTAAACAATTACTTTACTGTAACTATTAACTGTGTTGTCCCTTTCATTTAATAAAAATAAAAAGTGTTAAAATGGTAATATATATATATATATATATATATATATATATATATATATATATATATATATATATATATATATATATATGTGTGTGTGTGTATGTATATGTGTATGTATATATGTATATATATGTATATATATATGGTTTATTGCAGTCATATATATATATATGACTACAATATATGAACCATATATATATGAATACACAATGTATTCAGCTCACTCCTCACAAAGGTGAAAAGATTACAAATTACCGTGGATTACACAACTGTTATGCTATTGCACGTGTGTTGTGTAAGAAACAGGAAAGAGAAAAAACCATGGATGAAAGGATGGTATTAAAGTAAAAAAAAAAAAAAAAAAAATATATATATATATATATATATATATATATATATATATATATATATATATATATATATATATACATATAATAAGCTGGTTAAATTTGCTTCTAAAATCTGATTGCCCTTACATCAAGCATTTGGGATATAATTTTATACAAAAGATCCACAGAGGACTAGTCCTGACTAGATAATGTAAAAAACCAACACGGTATATATATATATGCAATGAAAAAATAAGGCAATGGAAAATAATATAATATGTTCTCTGTGACTACTTATAAGATTTTTTTAAACATATTTAAGAGCAAATGTTAACAATACAAAGCCCATGTGCAGCAATACATTTTGAATCTGAACATTAATTTGAATTCTATTCTGGATTTCTTTTAGACCCCCGTGATTCTAAAACAAGAAAAAACTTATGCAAAAAATCTGACACAGACACAAATAAATCACATTTAGTTTGGCCTACTGCAGGTGTGTCTAAACATACAAATCACTAAAACAAATAAAGAATTCTAAATAAAAGATATTCATTAGTGAAACTTGGCTATCATTGAAAGACCTCAGACTTTTTGGGTGTTACTGAAACGTTAGAGGAACATAAGGAGCTTAGGGCTCTATACAAGTACCAGCATGCCTAACAAAGGCCACCGAAAAATGTTTCATTCACTTTACCCAACTGACAGTGGGATAAGAGGTAGATTGATGTTAAATGTGGGGAGTACCAGAAAGAAGGGCAAGAGTCACGGGACACAATGTATTCAGCTCACTCCTCACAAAGGTGAAAAGATTACAAATTACCGATACAGTTTGGATTACACAACTTTATGCTTATTGCACATGTGTTGTGTAAGAAACAGAAGAGAACATGCATGAAAAGTAAAAAAAAAAAATATATATATATATATATAATAAGGTTAAATTTGCTTCTAAAATCTGATTGCCCTGACATCAAGCATTTGGGATATTATTTTATAAGGTACACAGAGAACTAGTTTTGACTACATAATGTAAAAAACATTATGTAAAAAAATAATCTTGAAATCTTCATTACTAACTGAGAAAAATTAATGACTCAAAATCTAACTTTGATTCTCTAATCTCAAGTTATGGGACGTCAGCCTGGATCTCGCAGACAGGGTCACAAATGTTCTTCACAGATTATTTACATTTAGTAAATGCATGCAATATAGTGAAGTGCAGTGGCAGCCGGTGACTTCTCTTCCGAGAGGCGCAAATTCAAAATTTATTCGGTGTGTCATGTGTGTTGCTCGTCATTCCAAAATATTTGTTCATTGCGTCATGTGAACCATGTGCATCGCTCGCCCTCCAAAAAGATGTCACCAGCCGTCACTGTTGACATGTCTTACTTATCCCACGGTCTAATGTATACAGGTCACAGACAGTCATCTGATAAGAAGATGAGTTTAGAGAAAGGTAGTTTCTGGAGTGTCAATTACTTAGAGAGTTACCAAACCACAGTAAACCCATGTCAACACAGAACATTATGCAAAAAAACTAAGAGTGTTGACATACTTTCAGAATTGGAATGATGAAAGAGAGATTCTCGAGATGTTTTCACCAGTGTGTCATCAAAAAAATCTCAAACAACAGTATCATTTCATTTTTATAATATACATGGTGATGGTTTGTAATGCTTAAACTTTTAATTAACTCAAAACCTGAAAAATATGAAAGAGGACTGTTTGTTTTGACAGGGTATTAAAAAGAAATTCAACCGAAACGTTCAAATATTACCAATGATATCTGAATTTAAAAAAGGCAGGCAATGTACACAAAGGCAAGAACATACTGAAACAAACGACAAAGTATACCGTAAACAGACATGAAATGACCCGAGAACCTTTCCACCTGTACACGTCATTTGTTCACAAACAAGAGGTATATTGAGCATAAAAGAAGAATAAGTGAAATAAACTTTTATCTGGTGTAAAATTAGTGAATGCATTGCTTAGTTTATTTCCTATCTGACTCTAAGGAGAAAAACTTCAAATGTATTAAACAGGTAAAGACACGTTTGAACATCTGATGTAGAAAGTGGAGTGACTGGCTGGTTTTGGAGCGGAAGTGATGGACTAGTAAGGTAAGGGTACTGATTATGATCACATTCCTTGCTCACCCGTTTCTAATCTTTGAGGCAAGGCCTGTTGCTAGGGACGCAGGTCTATTTGTTTGTTTTGTTCTGGGCGTAAGATTGATCACATTGTGAGCTGACACCGCTACTACTCTAGGATGTCAAAAACCTTTGAAATTGCCATTGATAAAATTTCTACGAAATACTTTTGCTCACCTTTACACTACAATTTTGAATGTGAATAAGGCGTCTGGGAATGTAATTTTCTGTGTGAAGTACACTAACTGGTTTCTCTACCTCACGGAGACTCAAACACATTTCTCCCACTTACTCACGACTTACTGTAAACCAGTCGTAAGCTAGAATAACCGTATTCATCATTTTTGTAATAACAGTAAAGCAATGTTCATGTAAAGCTGTCACGGATTTACAGTCTGTGCTTGTGGAAGTTCTGACACAGGGCTTTGACTGTCTACGCAATCTGGGGTATGCTCGGACGCACAGCGGGCATCTCACACAATGGTGGGAATTAAAGCATCAGCGGTTTGCATGGATGGCATAGTGCCTGGAAAAATAGAAAGTAAGAGTTCTGGCAACGTACATGGAACGGGTGATTTTGCAAAGCAAAATATACGAAAGACTATATGGCCCCTAGACTGAGCATTTTGAAGTCTGCTTGTTTTCATTGGCCTATTAAGATTTACTGGATTTGCATTTTAGTAAGGTTAAGTTGCTTTTGTCATATCAATTCTATGATGTTATGTCAAACATTTGCTTTCCTGCTTTTTGTAGTTTTTATCCATGTTTTCTGCCTCATTAATTTTATGATGCTGTTAAGCACTTAGGTCAGCCTTGTGGCTGTTTTCAATGTGCTTAATAAATAAACTATACTTGAAACTGAAAAATTTATCTTCTCCTACATGACTTTCAAATATAACAAGTGGTTTTCAAAATCTTGGTAAATTTGTACGCATCACAAAATCAGATCTTACACTGTGAACAATTAATGTTTTGTTATCTGTAGCGTGGAATTTGAATAACAGTTTAGGTTGCACAAGACAGAAAGAGGTGGAAAACTGAGAATGGCAAGATGTTATTACCTGAAAGGCCAGTTTCGAGAATGTGACCTATAAAGAAATCAGACACTGCAGATTTTGAGATCTAAAATTAATATTTTAATTCAAGAGTCAGAAAAGTAAAGGGAACACAGGAAGTGATTTGATAAAAATTTGTATGTGTCCTGACCGATTCAACATCTGGCCACTGTAAATCATTTCAAAATGTGAGTATTTCAAACAGTGCTGGATCATCCTAGATCAAACGTACATGTAGTCTATTATAACTTTGGTTATCAGTTCTGTCCTGCACGTGACCTTTAAATGAACTCACCAAAACACACACTTCCAAAAAGTGGAAAATCCTTCATGAGCTGTAACTGGGTGAATTATATAAGGTCTCATTCTCAGCAGTTTACAACATTTCTGGGAAAGAAGAAATTATAAAAAAATGAAGAATAATAATGACAAAACCAGAGAAAAAGAGTTCCTAATAGTCATCGTATTTCCTCCGGCTGTGAGTAAGAGTCTTGCTGCAAGAGACCAGCGTCAATATCCATGCTGGTCTAAGCTGGCTTGTATTGGTCAGTGCTGGTTTGTTGTTGTTCTTAGCCAATGCTGGTCAAGACTGGCTGAGGCTGACTGATGAATTGCTGATTAATAAAATTGACAAAATGAAGTGGATTGAACCAAACATGATTCATAAACAAAATAAAGAAAACATTTAGAGTGATGACTATATGATGTTTTATTGTCTAAAAATGATCATTAGTATTCCTCAATTTAATCAACACTGTTACCCAAATTATTGTAGCAGAAATAAATTTAATAAAATTATTATTAATTGCTACAGTTTATGGAAAATAGTTTTTTCTATTAATACAAACCAATAATTACTGTAAAATACCAAAACCATGCTTTAAAGTATTGGTAACGATGTTTGCAAATATTCAAAACTCACAAGGTCCCTAACCCAAATCCTAAACCTATAATATTTAGTTTTACCTCCTGAGGGTGTCAGACAATATTATTTTCTGAAGGTTAAGTACCTAATTTCACTGAATTTTCTTTAAATTTACTCTTCACGGAAAGGGCTTTTTATAAAGCCCATTTTTGCATGTGATGTGATTTACAAATTCATTGAACTAAACCAATCTCCCTACACTGTAAAAAGATATTTGCTGCTTTATTTTTTTAGTTGAATGAACTCAGATTTACAAGTCATGTCAACCTACTATTATTTATCTTGAGAAAAGATAAGTTGCTTTTACTTATAAAATAACTTCTTTCAACTATATTTTATAAGTTATAACAACTCATCTCTAGTCTAGATAAATAATAGTGAGTTAAAATAACTAGGAAATTTAAGTTGATTTAACAAAAAAATTTAAGGCAGCAAATAATTTTTTTCAGTGTATAAAGTTACTTATTTCTAACATTGCAGGATATAGACAAAATGTCTTGCGCACTGATTTTACAATGTAATGTTTTAACTTCTAATGTTTTAAGAATCTTATAAAAGTTAAGACAACATCAACTAACACAAATCTATTTAATTTTATTAAACCTAAGTGACCTAAGGTTTCACTGTGAAAAATTGTTAATTTCACTGTGAAATTAATTGTCAATCCATTTTATTATTAATGAAACGGAAATAGTGATTGTCTTATTTTTCCTGTCCTGATACGAGTCAAACAGCTTCTGAAACGAAAAAAAGGCAGGGCAGGACTAGAATTTGTCCAGTCGAGAACTGATTGGATCGTTGGAAGTTGGGTCAATGCATGTTGCTAATTGCTAAAATCTTTTCCAAGGCCTCGCCCTCCTGACATTCATCATGACTGTTTCGAAGAGGGGAGGAGATGATTAAAAATTATGATGGCAACAAATTTTTTTTTAAATAATGTAAAAAAATTGTAAAATAATACCACAACCTTTTAAAAAAAATAAAGTTTTAAATTTAAAATTCATTGTGACTTTAACATACAGAAAGTATTGCATCTTTATTACATTTACAAGATATGTGCAAAAGACAGTTGTATGACAACTAATCATGTCTGACAACTAATCAAATTAAGCAATATCAGGCTACACATTGCATGATTAACCCTGAGATTAACAAGTATTTATGTTATATCCAGTCCAAGGAATAATTTTGGTAAGTGCAACAAGGGAATATCTAAGATCTAGTCACAGTGTTTTACTCATTTAACCTTTCTTGTTACAAACTCTCTACGAATTCAAGCATTCCTGACCGGTGAACATTGTTTAGACAATCCAGGAGTAACGTCACCAAGTGGCGAGTTTTGTTTACAGCGCACTAGTTATGATAAAACCTTATGAGGTCAGCAACGGGACAAGACGCATGCAGACACTTATGTGTTCAGGAAGGAAGCTTTCCAAGTGGGTCTGAAGCAAGCACGGATATTCCACTTCCTCAAACTTTCACTTATTGCACAACAGACAAGCTAAACTGTGCCAGGCACTACTGCTCTCCCGTGGGTGTAGCCTTTTTAAATAACTAAATTAATATTACTAAGGATCTTAAAAACTGAATTAATTTAAACTGTAGCACAAAGCCAAAACATAGAGTAAATCTTACATTATCCACATTTGGTTGGACACACTCAAGAGTTATTTATTCCAGCTTCACTGGATTTGGCTGGCATGTGTAGAAAATGTATATTTTGTAAACAAATATACATTTGTTAGTACTTGTTTTTAAAAATGTGCTGCGCTGCCCCATGTCTAAATAAACACGTCGATGAACAGGAAATTACTTATTAGAGAAAGTGGAATTAATTTGGACACCCAGACACCCCTCTAGCTCTGCCATCTTATTGGATTTTTCCACTGTATTGCATGGATGGGCTGAACAAGCTAATAATGTGCTGACTTAAAGCAACACTAAAGAGTTTTTGCTCTTTGCTCCCCCTACAGGTTAGAAGCGTAATTGTCCACTACCACTATCGTAAACATTGCAGCATAGCTGGCTCTGATTGGATTGTAGGTCTGCCGTAAAGCAAGTTTTTGTAGTTTTTACTCAAACTACAGGACCGCGACCCGACGGTTGGAAACTTCTTTAGTGCGATTTTGGCCGATAGAGGGCTGCAAAGCAAATGTGAAAGTGCCTTTCACCCTGTTTCAAGTGGATGAACCACTGAAACTTTTTTGGAAACGTTATTTTAAGGTAAAAAAACTCTTTTTGTTGCTTTAATGGGGTAAGAGCCGAAATCTTCCCTGCTGCCATTTTCATGTAAAATTGCAAAATATTTAGAGGGACTGAGAATAATTTTTTTGGGGTGGGGGGTGGTGGGGGCTTAAGCACCCCCCAAAATGGCGTAACAAAGCCCATGGGCTTGGTGCTTGCTTAGTGAGTAAAAAATATATCAAGAACCCAATCTTCAAAAAAGCGTCAGCACAGGGTGTGTGGTAACGGCCCACAAACGATTGCAAGCACATTGTGGCAGATTGCCAGCACAGACAGATGTGTGGCCTGCTAATATCAGATGTGGGGGTGCTGAAGAGTGTAAATCTGCTCTCTTCATAAAATCAAATACACTTAGAACGAGTTTACTAACATATAGTGATAGCTATAACAGACAAACTTTCACTGCAAAATTTACTCATATTAGTCAAATAGACAACACAAACAATTATACTGTATCTAATTGTCAGCTCTTGAAGTCACAACTGCAGTAAACAGGCATATTGAACCTGGCCTGTATTTTGTCTGCTTATCTCTGTGCTTTGGATAGAGACAATATTAGAGCAGGCTTTATGTGCACTAATCCTATTACATGACACTCATTTATTACACATATATAACAATGATGTCCATGTAGACAAAGCCCCTGTATAAGTGAGACAGTTATCAGTAAACTTTTAATAGAGCACAGCAGTGACAGGTGCACAGAGAGACAAACGGTCAGGTAAGAATTTCTGACTATTCGCTTCTGAGATCAAGTGTAAAATGCTGTATGTGTTCATGTATAGCTCAATGGTAGAGCATTGTGTTAACAGCGCAAGTTTAAACCCTATTGTAAAAAGCATTTGTATTAAAGCATCTGCCAAATGCATAAAAGTAAATTGTAACTAATGTATGGCAGACAGGGATTAAAAACAGCAAATGACCACTGCAGGCATAGTCAACTGTAACTTTAGCTATTTTCTGACATAGGCTGCACAAATCATAAACATTCGGGGAAAATTAAAATCTGCTTTTGATTGCATATGCACTATTGAGGACCCAATAAAGACGATATGAAAGTGAAACTATAAAGTCTCAATTTGGTAAAGCCACCAAAATGTTTAACTGTGCATGATAAGCAAAATGATTTTAATCTGTGATACAATATGAATTAATGGCGCAGTTGTTCCTTAATAGTCCTTAATAGTATTTAGTATCCATTTTTTTATAATCTTAAGAAAAAAATTGGTATTGAAGTTTATATGGTCTATGTTAGTTGTGAAAATATGTGTGAAACCATAGAGGGATCTGTATGAGATTAAACAAGATTATTTCTGACGTATGTCTGAATCTGTATTACTCATTGCACTTGACACAATCAGCATATTTCATCGTTAAGACCGCAGCTCCAGTAACTAGGCAGTTTGCTGATTCAATCTATGCAGATATTACTTGTGATTTTGGTAAAACTGTTCAGTCTTTGCAAGTATCGCAATGATAATGCACTTTTACAAGAAGACGCACACCTTGCAGGAATTCATTCAAACTGAACAAAATTTTATTTTAATCCATCAATTATAACAGGAAGCTGCTAATTCCATCCCAACCTGGATAAATGTATAAAGGCTTGCAGTGCCAACATCTCACATTTCCTGTCATTTCTTATAATAGTTAAGTGAAGCAACTGTGTTATGTCAGCCTCGTCATTTCATCACTATTCCTGTTCAGTTTAATTGTTTTAAATTTACATTTCTTAGATCATATGAGGAAGTTGCGCAAAATGGGAGCATTCCGGATAAGCATTCCTGTGGTTTTCTATCCTGTATAGCTCGGTGGTAGAGCTGTGTTTGCAATGGTCATGGGTTTGAACCAACATGATAAAAAATGTATACCTTGTAATGCACTGAAAGTCTCTTTGGATAAAAGTGTCTGCCAAATAAATGTAAATGTCTATCTGTTTTTGCCTGTCTTAAATCACCAGAACAGTTTAAAAAGTAAAGATAAAAAATATAAATAAAAAGATTATTAAATAAAAATTACTAATAATATACTTTGGCTCATAGTCTAGACCTAACATATAGCCTAAGATCGGAAGATGAAACATTTTCTCCAAGTCCCATGGGTTTTTGAAACATTTTTGGGTGGCCGGTCCTAAATAATGGAACAGTCTTCATTATTATATTAGTGTCGCTCTTCCTTTTTCAGCATTCAAATCAAATCTCAAAACATATCTTTTTATAAGGCTTTTATTATATTTTAATATTTTGCTTGCTTTGTATGCTATCTTTTTTAATATATTGTGAGGTCTTGTTTTTTGCTATTCTAAAACTTTTTCTTCCTATGTTGTACAGCCGAATTGCTAAAATGTGCCCTAGAAATAAATGAAATAAATAAACTGAATTAAATAATAATCTAATATGATCTGTAATTTGTACCATCAGATCTCCACAGAAGATCCTAAAGAAGTCATGTCAGCTGGGAATGAAGAACTACCAGCAACACAGACAGGTTTGACAAAAATCTCACAGCTTTTAAACAAATGTTTTTACAGATATCTTGATGTCTGGAATAAGCCATTGATAACTGAAAGCACAAATCAGCAACGTATGAGTTGTTGGCATCTGATTTAATAAAAAATCACAACAAGTGTCACCTTGATTGGACTTGTAAACATGTAGGTTTTAACAGTGATAGTGAGGTAATACTGGACTATCCCATATTATACGGACACACCCATGATGATTAGTAAATAAAGAATGTAGCCTACTTCCGATTTGGAAGAAGGATTTAAAAAGATGGATTTGTAAATACTCCTCAGTCAACCAATTTAATTTGTCTTGCTGATCATACTTTTCTCAACCCATTCTGAATGATTTTGAGCTATAAGAGTTCAGATGTAAAACCCACTAAGTGCATCTTAGTGCGTGTTTTCTTGTAAATAAGCATTTTTATAAGACTCCTAATGTATTCTGCCAACAAACAGATATTTCTGAATGGCCTGCAGGCCGCGGCCCACAATTAAACAGATTTGAAGCTAAATTATTTGATGATCATTTATGTGCCGAGAGCATTCGGTTAATATCATCTAATTTTTGATGGAGGTGGCATTTAGCTGCTTTTACATCTTCTCAGGCCCATTTACTGCATTCCTGGTGGACCAGTTTTCCATAAGCACAAACCTCTAAAATAGGTGCTATATTTGTAATGTTCCATTCAATTACATTAGTAAATAGTTAAACTAGTTGAAGAATAATTAGATCAATAATTAGATCAATAATTAGCGGGTAAACTTCAACAACATGGCATCTTTTCGTACATCTTAGGGCCCAAAGGGGTAATTCACGACTGGAGAAAGTTTAAACTAGAGAGTGAGGATCATGACAGCATCCCACCTAACAAGAGAGAGCTGCTTAGACAGATGTCCAACCCAAAATCCAGTTATGTTGATGACACACAAGAACTGATCAACCGCAAGGTAAGGCATACTTGATGATCACACTTAAAAAAACAAATGATTCAAAGGAAATACATTTATATATCTATTTCCCATCACTTTGTAGCCTACTTTAAATACAGCAGAGGTTTAATGATTATGTGACTCACATGCCCTTACATGTCTGAGCTTTGCATACTCTACCAGTCAAATACAGAGGGTAGTGTACTATTTTTACTTTCTATTTACTTAAATAAAATTTTCAAGTATTCATATTTTATAAGTGTTTTTCATTGAAAAACATGGATTTCAAACATAATTTTTACTACACTACATTTCATACATGTTTTTGTTTTACATTTTATATTTATATAAATATGATATAATACATTTTATACCACGCTCTGTTCAAATACTCGATTCTGATTGGCTGGAAGGTGTGCATTAAAACCGTTTAACGCACAGGTAGTTCCAGTCAGTTTCATTAAAGTTAGAAATTAATCCGCTACTATAAACATTGGTAACCATAGTTACACAGTTACACTTGTAGAGAGAGCGAGAGAGGGGCGAGAGAGAGAGAGAGAGAGAGCGTCTCTCTTTACAAAATTTTTAAAAATTTTAAGTAAGGGATAATCCACGGCTAGCCATGCATTAAAGGGTTTTAATGCATGGCTACGCGTCGGGTGGTTCTTCACCTCTACGTCGTGCATTAAAAACCTTTAATGCATGGCTAGCCGTGGATTATCCCTTACTTAAAATTTTTAAAAATCATAATAAAGAATACAATTTTGATGTAATCTAAATAAATAACTACAGATTAACCCTCAATTGATCCTTGGGGTCTAAATGACCCCAATAGACATTTCATTAGTTAAAAAAGTGGTTCCCTTCTTCTCAGAGATATAACATTTTGTGACTTTTCCTAAATAATCTTATACATAAACAAAAAACTGGGCTTGATTGGGTTGTTCTGAAGGTATGTATTTTTTTTATTAATCTGGTCTTTGAGGTTAATATGACCTCAATTGAATATGAATGGGTAATGCAAAAACAACAAAAAATATTTTTTCCATTTGTAAAAACAAAATCAATTAACCTAGCAAAAATCTGAAACTTTCCACACAGAAATTAAGGCCTGGTACTTGCGCACAAATGCAATGTAGAAAACACAAACACATACACATGCACGTACACACACATTCTGGTTTCCATGTTTTGTGGGGACATTTCAATCATAGACGTTATGGTTTTTATACTGTACAAACTGTATATTCTATTCCCTTCCCCTAACACAAACTCTAACCCAACGATCACAGAAAACTTTCTGCTGCTTCACATTTTTAAGAAACATCATTATGTTTGATTTATAAGCTTGGTTTCTCATTGGGTCCTCAAAATGTCCCAAAAATACTGGTATTCCTATCTTATCATAATAATTTAAGTGTTTTTTTTTTTCATAAAAAAATCTACATTTCACATGCAAGCTAATGGTGTGGTTGAGGATTTTTGTGGTAAATCTTTAAATGATATTTGCTTTCCATAGTTATTAAAACACTACATCTGCCCGCAGATGAGCATGCAGGAATACGAGTTGATCCAAGAAGAGGATGAAAGTTGTCTGCGTAAGTATCGCAAGCAGTGTATGCAGGAGATGCATGAGCGCTTGAGCTTTGCCCCCAAGTTTGATGGCGTTTTTGAGTTGGAAAACGGGGAGGCTTTTCTGGAGGCCATCGAGAAGGAACATCGCCTGACCCTGGTAGTGGTGCACATCTACGATGACGGGATTAAAGGTTGCGACGCGCTCAACAATTGCCTGACTTGCCTTGCAGCGGAGTATTCTAGCGTGAAATTCTGCCGCATACGGGCTTTTGCTACAGGGGCAGGTGAGCGTTTTTCGGATGACGTTCTGCCTGCTCTGCTGGTGTACAAGGCTGGAGAGCTGCTGGGTAACTTCCTGTCCATTACAAAGCACATGAACGAGGAGTTCTTCGCCACAGATGTGGAGAACTTCTTAAATGCGTATGGTCTGCTACCAGAAAAAGAGTTTGCAGCCTGTCCCGATGAAGATGACAACGCCGACGTGGAATGAAGCTTTTAAACTTTAAAAGGTTAAACCAGTCATCTAGTTGCCTGACTAATAGAGATCCTGTTGACGCTATGAAGACTTCAGAACTTGATATAAATGTAAATATAGCATCTCTATTGTATATCAAGCTAGTAATTGCTTAACGAATAAAATAAAGCAATAAACCCCGAGAAGCAGTACCAGTGCATTTTATAACAGCTAAGGGGCGTTGTTAGGCACGACGCGAAGCGGAGTAAACCCCCTTAGCTGTTATAAAATGCACTGGTAACCCAACGCTTCGAGGGGTTTATTGCGTTTATAAAACGGTTACTTCATATGCATAACGTTAGCGGGATTTTATAAAATAAAACCCAAAAAAGTTGTAATTATATTAGTACAAATATTACTCTTCCGCCGAACAAAGTAGTTCCTCAGAATCAAGTGTGACTGAAACAGAGCGCAGTTCCCAACCAACACAGACACAGCAAAGACACAATGAAAATATGATTTAAGACTGTGGTGTTTATTTTATAAATCACCATTCATCTAATTTATACATTAACATTTATATCGTGCAACTGTTGAAGTGATGATCAAATATGCTTGGAAGCATGCTGAACTCTTTCCCTGTCAGCGTTTTTTTTTTTTTAAGTTGCCACCCAGTTTTAGTTTAATGCCTTCCAGAAAATTATCTTCTTTATATAAACATAAAATATCAAATTAAAGAACAGACCATCCGCTTTGAAACAAAAACAAACAAAAAAACATTTCATCCTACCTTCATTTGATCTCTTATCACCTCTCAAATTTTTTTATTAAAAGCGGAGATATTTCCATTTTTGTGAAGAACTTTAGTAAGAGATCAGATTCAGATGGAGCCATGAACAGTATTACACGGTGTTTTCAGTGAATGCGTCAGTGTTTAAGTTGGGTAAGATCGCCACCCAGTGGATAATAGCGGACGTATGAACTTGAGTTATAAAATCCTCAGACAACGTTTTCTCTTTATCGACGAGATGACTCAACAATATTTATGGACATTCATCTGGATATCGCCATTAATTGTGCAATTGTAGACAAATTAAAAATATGATTTAAGACTGTGGTGTTTATTTTCATAAATCAATACGCAGTAACAGTGGCGCAGTGATACTTATGTAATGTGGTCTGAACCGTGAGTTTACCGGTGTATTTTATCACGGCTTAGAACGCGTTTCAACCAATCAGAATGAAGAACCAGAACTGCCCGTTTTATAATAAATGTTTTACCTTATAAGAAGAATGTTTGACTTTACGTTGCAGTTCTTCACTACATGAAATTCGAGTTACATTCTTTCATATAGACTACCTTACAAAAATGGACCCATATTCACTTTTTTATGTCATCATGAATATCTGGTTACTTTTGTGCAACAAAGGCCCTTCCATAAAACAAGTCCTGACAAGCAACCAACACACACCACAGGATTACAGGTTTATCCACATGCGGATGTGTTTATTTGGTGGTTCAGGGGAATGTGGTTTAAGTGTATTGAATTGACAGTTAAAGGTCCCGTTCTTTCATTTTTTTTTTTTTTTTTTTTTTGAAGCTTTGATTGTGTTTACAGTGCGCAATGTAACATGTTCATGTTTCACGTGTAAAAAAAGCGGTATTTTTCACACATTTTACTTATCTGTATAGCGTTGTTTTCACTGTCCTCAAAACAGGCTGATGTCTTCCTTGTTTTATGAAGTCCCTCCTTCAGAAATACGTAACGACTTCCGATTGTGTAGCTTGTTAGTGTGTTGTGATTCGATAGCAGCTTAGCTTGCTTGGGCGTAGGTTAGTCAAAAAAAACTTCTAAGCCCTTTTCACACAGACATTCCGGAAAATACACGGAAAAGGCATCCTATCCTGAATTTTTTCGGGATCGTTTGATTTTTTGTTCATTCACACTGCCATGATTAGCCGGCATCTGCAAGGTCCCGGAAAGACACGTGACCTGTTGAAAGTCCTGCCCTCTCTTCTACACAGCATCTGAAGTTTGCATATTATTGATTATTTATCTCTCCAGAAACAACTCGCATGCATTTTTGTTTATGATAAGACTATAAAGGAGCGCGTGAATGCACAGTTCTATTCTGGTGAATGATCTCAGCTTCTGAGTGGATATTTGACGAGCTCCCTGATCTCTGCTTTAAAACAGTTTTCAGACATTTCTCATCGTGAATGTTTATATGCATGTTATCTCTCGTTTTAAGGAGCTGAACCATAAATTTGTTGTGATGATTCGTGCGTCCTCACTATGACACGCCCATTTCTGCATTGTTTCGGCTTCTTGTTCACACAGAGGGTTTTCCGTGTATCTGACTAGGTTCTCTTTCCAGCAACGATCCCAGAAGATATATGCGACATGTTTGTGTTCACACAGACGCTTGTCTGGCAATTTTACGGGTATTTTCTGGGACCAAAGGTCTGTGTGAATGGGGTTCTAGTGATGTCATTAAAGCAGGAAGTAGCGGGCTGTAGTCCAATCCAGCCGTTTGCTGTAGGCTTTAAAAGGCGAATACTGTTAAAGAAAATATATCGCCTGGGAGTGAACTTTGACGTTTATCATTTTACAGGTATAATAAATGCTCTAACAGAAACATTACACACTAACTAAAGTTTAAAAAATTGGTTCAGAAAGAATGTGACCTTTAAGGATAGTGAATTAAGTAATAAGTTAAGGTAAATCATAAAACCTATTATAAATACATCAATTATTTGTCTTGCCAAGGGGATTTTCTGTTCCATTTTTACGCATCATTTCCTGTATTTCTTCAAAGATGAGGGGCTGGCAGAAGCCAGAAAATACCAGTTTAAAAATGACTCAAAATGCCAATGAGGAAGCCACAGACTTTCAAGAAAGATGACGATAATAACTTTTATTTTGTTCTTAATACAGCACATGTGGAAACATGCCAGCAGTGCTTTTCAAAACAGAAAATAAAGGAGAAAATAAAAATTGCAACCATGCCTGTGAAATCCAGGCTTAATTCTCAATCCAATTATGAGATTAAGAGCATCAAGTTTGCTTTAAATCATTGATTTCAATAATTGAAATGGCATTACTCAGACAGTAATAAAGATATCAAGGTTACATTTTTACAGAATGCTCTTTACATTACATTTTTTTTAACTTAAGTTGTTTAAAATGTCAATAAAATGTATAATGTATAAAATAGCTTCATGAATTATAAACAACCTAAAGTGTTTATTGAAGTAAATTATATTTGAAAACATTTAATATTACTCAACCATGCTATTTTATACACTTGTACATACATACATACATACATACATACATACACTGTAGTTTTTAGTGTTATTCATTGAAATACAGCAGGGATGTAGCTGTAGCAAGAACAGCAATGGCTGCTGCTACTGCCAAACCTGTGGGAGAAAAAGAGAGACAGTGAATCTGATGACTGGACATAGACCAAGAGAAGTGTTTAGTTAAATAATTAAAGTGAAAGTCCAATAATTAAGTAAAAATAATCTGTTCAATACATCTAAGCAGCATCCAACATATACAACTGAGCTAGTCATTGAGTTCTGTAATAGAGGAAAACTAATATTTTCGATAAGGCTTGTTTTGTTGTTTAGGTTTAAGCATCAACTAAAACCACAAGATAAAATAATTATTACAGTACTAAATTGCTCCAATTATTACTCGCAGACAGATTAAATATACACCACGAGCTGTTTAACAGCATATTTTAATATAATTGAATAGTACATAGCAGCAATACAATAAATACTTATAGAAAAAAGACACTAACCAGCATAGTATTGAAAGGCTTTCTGGGTTTTAGGTGTTTCAACTTGTGCTTCGGAAGTGAAAGGACTGCTGTAGTCATCACTGCGACTTTCAGTTACATCAGGGCAAAATACTGAAATGCATACAGATGCATGAAAACATGCAATTTATGAACTGGGTTTATATCACCAAGCAGAAGAAAGAAATAACTATTTTTCTGTCACTGTCCTATAGACGGTTTTATCGGAAGCACAAGCGTTGCCATGGTTAGGTGCCTAGCCCAAAGTTAATGTCTAGTCTGTGTTTGTTCATCGGTCTGGCTAGTGGCTAAACTAACCTCTTGAACAAATACCTTTAGAAAAAAAAAATGTTTTGGTTTCCTAAAGACAAGGGAAGACAGCAAGCATGGATCACCCCTGTGGGAAAAAAGGTTTGGCAGCCAGTTTAAGAATTCAAGAACCTGTAGCTACCATTGTATACATAAATTTTATAGAGTTATGTTAGCTCAGTGTAATAGTTGATACGCCTTAGATATGATATAATTTACTTTGTTATCAGAAATAAACGTCTCTAAAAGGACTCTGTTGTTATTGATTATATGTGAAAGTCTATCAGAAGTTGCGTTTAGTCCACAAAAGCCTGTTTTGTTTATGTTGTTGCTGCTGAAACTGTCTATACAAACTAGGAGAAGTTGCATCTGGATCAACCAGCCCCCTGAATATCGTATTCTTCAGTGAGGACCGTCTCTTGCCACTGACGCAGTCTATAAATTGTTGGGATTATGTTGCCATAGAGATAAATAATCCAAACTTCCCAAAGGGCTTGCTATTAAGAGAGATTGGATTTTCTATCGCCTGCGGTTAGCAATATTACCTCTGTCATAATATTGCTTTTCCCACAAATGGAGATTCATTTATCAGCAAAGTTTTCTTAAACGGGTTTGGACAGGAGGAGAGGCGTAACTGGCTATTATTGTGAAGGGGAAATGAGACAGGGTGTATCCCAGGTTGTTAAACAGTTCAAGCTCATTTTGCCAAGGGTTATCCTTTGGATTCAGCAAGCCCCACACCTATACACATTCATGACTGTTAGATACGCATTCTGAACAATGAAACTCAACAATACCTGTGCACATTCATCTCTAAATTGCAGGGTCTTTACAAGAGGTTACTTACATTACACAATACTCTTTAATCACATACAATACACGCTTGGAAAGCGTGAGAATGGTACAGTTTATTACAAAAAAACTCAAAAAAATTTGATATTAGATTGTTACTGATTTAATTGTTAATGTTAATTATGGAAAGACTTACAGTAATTGCTCTCCAGACTAATATCTATGTTCCCCTCTGGTGTTTCCCAGTCCAGCATCTCTTTAAGACGCTCGGCCACATCAGCTGTGCTTTCATCTGGGAACATGTAGTCACACACAGACAGGCCAGAGCAGGGCACTGGGACAAAAACACGTCGAGGAAGAGCCTTCGGACCACTGCACGGGCCTGGAAAGTTCATTAACATCCTGAATTATTCTTAAACTATCATTTTCTGTGCAAGAATTCAGTGTCGAAAACAAAAATGAAACCTGGATGCCATCTAGTGGCCAGTATTATGTTTGGAAAGTTTGAAGTTTTGTTTAAATTTTTTAGTCAAATATGCCACTGTACCTTTGTGACTCCCCTCGCTTATTAAGAGATCCTCAAGAAACATCGCAACTCTGCAGGAAATCGAATTTATGATGTCTCTCTTAATGACCTACCAGCACAAAACAAATATTGATTTCATAACAGGAAGTACCAGGCAAACAACACAAGTCACAACACAAACACATATGCAAGCAAAATAGTGATAGCAGTTTCAATGACCTGTGCTGCATGTCTGGCTTTAGGTTTATTGTTGTGGATGTAGGCCCTGCAGTACACCACCCCTCGAACCTTTGCTGAACCACTACACACTTGAACCTGCGCACTGGATCTCTCATCCACCTCTGATTGCTCCTGTGAGAAAATTAAACATCTGACAATGTGCACAATAGAGTATATACACATCAATAATGTCCAAATGACGGTGCAGTCCTCACATCAGAAACAAGGATCCGTACTGGAAGAGTAAGATGCTGGGTAATCTTTGGATTTTTTTTCTGTAAAAGAAGATTTCAGCTGAAATGCAGAATTAAAATATCCCTATCTATGCATGACCAAAAATCAGAGTAAACCCTTTTACCTGTCCTGAAATGAGTTCAGAGTCATCTAATGCCTGTCTACCATTTATGAGACAGTGACCAGCCTCGATCTGCTTGGCCCATTTCCTAAGACCATCCTGGATAACAAAGAATTTTTTTTTTATCTAAACAATGTTTTGTACAATAGCAGACATAGCAGACAAAGTAAACGGCCTTAGTATACCTGCCTGTATTTGGTCTCACCTGCATGCACTTATCTGTGTTATCGGAAGATGATTCAGTCAGAGGTATCAGAAGATCGAGCTCCACAGAGCAGGTCAACATGGGCCAGGATGTCGAGACTCCTGCCTGATACTTCCAGTCTGCTGGCTTGGCTGAACTCTGCAAACCGGTAATAAGTAATGAGTAAACAAAGTAAAAAATATAAAACCTTACAATTTTTAATTTGTATAAAGTTTTAGCCAGAAAAGTGTCTCCCACCTTTGGATCCTTCACATCGAATGTTTTACAGACAGCTCTGTAGATTCAAGTCAAGAATCACCTTTCATTTGCAACTTTAAAAATGACTACACTATTGACATGTTTACAAGCATAACATAGTTATGATTATATCCGGTAAAATGGATGATAGTGTGGAGGATACTTCTTCGATTTGGAGCAAATGTGCAGTGTGACTCGATCCGTTACGTCCTCCTCTGAGAGCTCCCATAGTCTTCCTTTAGTTATGTATTTATCCACAGCAAATATAAGCTGTATGTAGAAAACAAGGAAAGAAATAACTGAAGTCAGACTGATGTTGTTTTGTGTGATGATATGATGGTCTCTTGCAACATCCTTAATTTTTTTAACAGACACAGTCCCATATACACACATGCATGTGAAACTTACCCTTTTAAGAGTGTTCTGGGCATCTTTAGATAGTTCAGGTGGGGTTACCAAAAACAGGCCAAGGATGCTGAGACCTCCTGGTAACATGTGGGATAACTACAACAATGATGTTTTTTGGCTTTAGTATGAGAATGCTAGCCTTAAGGGTATCTGTAAAGTTAAACAAGTGTGCTCCAAAACATTAATAACATTTGCATTTAGAAGACATAAGCTTTTAAAGCTTACAGTCTCTCAATACTGATCAATACATTTTATCATTCTGCATCTCAGGTTCTCATCAAATTCCAGGCTATAAGGTACTAAACACTATAAGCCATTTTAAAATGTGCAGAAGATACTTAAAGGTGGTGTGTGTAAATTTTAGCGGCATCTAGTGGTGAGATTGTGATATGGCAACGAACAGCCCACCACTATTCAATTTTAAAACGCATATGGTAGCCGCCACAGGACAAACATTTTGTCGTCAACGTAGGGACGAAATGCGCTCGGTAGAACAGTTTGTCCGTTTAGAGCTACTGTAGAAACATGAGTCATGATGGCAACTTTCATGTAAGGGGAGATGGAGATGTATGGAGTTAAAAACGTCTCATTCTAAAGGGAAAGTCTGTCCAAAAATGATATTAAACCCATTAATTACTCACCCTCAAGCTGTCAGAGATGCATATGTCGTTTTTCAGACAAACACATTTTCAGTTATTTTAGAAAATGTTTTAGATCTTTCAGTTACTCAACGTTACAGGGTCCACGTCCTTCAAGTCCAAAAAATTTGCATCCATCCTTAACAAAAGAAATTCAAAAGGCTCCACGATAATAAACAAAGGCCTTCTGAGCGTAATCCGCGCGGTGTTGTTGTAGAAATATCAAAATTTAAAACTTTATAAACAAAAATAACTAGCTTCTAGTCGAAGATGGCGGCATTACCAGAAGCTAGTTATTTTCGTTTATAAAGTTTAAAATTTGGATATTTCTACAACAACACTGCACGGATTACCCTCAGAAGGCCTTTGTTTATCATCGTGGAGCCGTTAGGATTTATTTTGTGAAGGATGGATGCAAATTTTTTGGACTTGAAAGACGTGGACCCATTTTTGGCCGAACTATCCCTTAAAGGAATAGTCTACTCATTTTCAATATTAAAATATGTTATTACCTTAACTAAGAACTGTTGAATCATCCCTCTATCATCTGTGTGTGTGCACGTAAGCGCTGGAGCGCGCTGCGACGCTACGATAGCATTTAGCTTAGCCCCATTCATTCAATGCTGCCATTTAGAGATAAAGTTAGAAGTGACCAAACACATCAACGTTTTTCCTATTTAAGACGAGTAGTCGTACGAGCAAGTTTGGTGGTACAAAATAAAACATAGTGCTTTTCTAAGCGGATTTAAAAGAGGAACTATATTTTATGGCGTAATAGCACTTTTGGGAGTACTTCGACTCGCCTGAAAAGTCCGCTCCCCTTCTCACCCTCATAATGGGAGAGGGAGGGTGTTACTGCGCCGAGTCGAAGTACTCCCAAAAGTGCTATTACGCCATAAAATATAGTTACTCTTTTAAATCCGCTTAGAAAAGCGCTATGTTTTATTTTGTACCACCAAACTTGCTCGTATAACTACTCGTCTTAAATAGGAAAAACGTTGATGTGTTTGGTCACTTCTAACTTTATCTCTAAATGGTACCATTGAATGAATGGGGCTAAGCTAAATGCTATCGTAGCGTCGCAGCGCGCTCCAGCGCTTACGTGCACACACACAGATGATAGAGGGATGATTCAACAGTTCTTAGTTAAGGTAATAACATATTTTAATATTGAAAATGAGTAGACTATTCCTTTAAGGTAATAAAAACAATAAAGTTCATTATGTAAGGTCTTTATACATCACTGATAATATAGTTATGTATATATTATATTGCATTTCTGTCAAGAGATCCTACTAAAAGTTACACAATACACCTTTAAATTGCTCTGGCCTAACTTCCTGTTTCTGTTGAAATGACGATACATTAAACAAAGTTGCACATTTCAAGACACTTCAGTGGGTTGTTAACCATACAAATAAACAATTATCTTTTAAAGCAGATAACCCACCTGCTTGGCATGTTCTGTTACCCACTCCACATCAATCTCATCCAGAGGACTGCCTGTAGAAACCTTCGGATGGCCCTTACTATCCCTGTATGGAGTCTGTACAGCCAACACTATGAATTCTCTCTGAGGGGATGACTATGAACAGACAGGGACATCTCATTACCAACCAAAACACATTTTTTTCTAACACGTAGAATATGATAAAATGTTACTTTACCTGACCAATTAAAAGTCCTGTGACACACGATCCAGGAGGTGTCTGAAGCCCACCAAGATATATCTCCACCGCCTCTTCTACAATGTAGCTTCTACCCATTCTGCCTATAAACGAATACAATTAGTGTGTGCTGCACCCTATCAATGTCTTAAAACCCCTAACAAACAATATACAAAAGATATAAAAATCTGACAGGACTCGTAAATCATGGTCGTGGATGACGTAATGAAATCAAGTTTTATAACCGTTACATTGTAACATAAGCCCACAGTATGGCTTGATAGAAGTGGCGTGCAGACACTATTACCCCATGCAAGATTGCAAAAATTGATCGGCTTATGACATCAAAGTATCATGAAAGCGACACAACAGTAAAAAAAATTAATTGAACAACAGTACTGCTTTCATAATTGCTCTCACGACTCTTTGATGTCAAACCTAGGATAACCCAGACATGACTCCACTGACAAGCAACTCTATAAATAGGGGCATTACGCTGGTTAAAACTGCAAATTCTAAACCAACAACTGTAAACAAACACTGTGTTAGAAGCTTTTATATATTTTAATGCAAACAAATCTTACATATTGTACCTTTAACCCACAAAACAGGCAATGTGTAGCACAGGATACTATTTAGTTTCCTTTAGAGGGGATAAGAAATAGTTTTCACCCAGTCCTATTATAATAGTCGGGTTTATGTGGATCAAATGACATAATTTTGTCAGCATAACCAAAACCTAACATGGTTGTACATGAAGCAGATGCCGACTTTGTAGTATGTTTTTAATACATATTATCTGACATTTTTATGTGACTATGAAACTGCTAACATTGATTGTGAATTCTGTCTTTGGTTTCTGTTTCTCATTATTTTATTCATGCTGTTATTTAAACATTTTGAATGTATGTATCCCATGATAATATCCCCTGGCTGATAGTAAGTTAAACCTCAATGAGGTTGAAGCATACTGTATGCACTAAAAACTAACAGCTGGCAGTAACAGACGTACAAACATCTATATTTTATTACAACGCATAAAGAAGAATAAAGCGATTTTATGGCGTATGATGACACTGCAATGTAAAAGAAAACGAAATTAATAAAACCCTTAAAAGTACCTTAGTTCGTGCACACTTCAGGCAGCTGATGAACACTTAACCAATACGTGTGACATGACATCGTCGCATCAAATAAGCGCAACCCGACTTGATGCAGCGCTGCGCAGACACACAGCGTATGAAATATAAGTATCGCGAGAGCATTTCAAAAGCCCACCTGTAGAATCTCTCTCGCGGTACCTGATTAGTTTGCGCAGCGCTGCATGAAGTCGAACGCGCCTCGTGATTGGACAGCCCCGTCTTCGGTGCTTCTTGAGTTTACAATCGCACAAATATGATGTAACGGTAGCTAGCTGCTAATGCTAACCGTTGCAGTGTGCCGGAGAGATGGCGGCACTTCTGCAGCAAACTCTGGAGAGAAACGAATTTAGCAAACTGCCGAAAGCTATCCAGAACAAGCTCGAGAAGCTTCTCGGCGACCAGCAGACAGAAATAGACTCACTGAAGTCCCATCACGAGAGACATAAAGCAGACTGTGGTATGTAACAACAGACAGGCCAGATCATCCCACAATTAAAAACCTAGAGTATTGTCTACATATAACGTTAACGTATTTGATTAATGAATGCATTTTTTTATAATGACATACCTACTGAACTACTGGCTTCAATGTAAATCATTACTTGCGTGTTTATACTTACAGAGCAACAGTACTTTAATCTTGAGAAGAAACTAGCTGAGAGTCAGGAGCAGTTCTTGTCCCAAAGTAAAGATTATCACAGTGTTAAGGAGGAGAACGCCAGACTAAGTAAGTTCTTTGTTTTATAAAGTTTATGGAATGTATTAATGAAGAGCTGCTTTATAAGGTGAGTGCTTGTGTTTTTCTTTTAAAGCTGAGGAACTTAAGAAGTTAAAAGATATAGAGGAAGAGCAGGGGACAACACAGGAGGTAACTATTTGAATTTTACACTTCATCATAGTTCATCATACCTAATTTTATATGTGGAAATGATTCCAATGCTTTCCTATTTCAGAGTAAACCACCAAGAGCCAAGTATGAAATCGAGGCAGAGAACAGAGAGCTCTCCCGTTTGCTTGAAAAGAGATCTCAAGAAGTGGACAATCTTAGTGGTATGAATTACTTATAGCTCTGTGATCAATGCTGTCATTTACTTCAGCACTTGATTTCAGTCCACTTTTTGCATATCTGATCAAAATGATTTAAAAGGCCTTGATGATAGTTGCTGATGTAGTTGCTTATGCTTGTTGTACAGAGGATCTCAAGCGACTCAATGAG
The DNA here is from genome assembly GCF_030506205.2 of Paramisgurnus dabryanus. Classification (NCBI taxonomy): domain Eukaryota; kingdom Metazoa; phylum Chordata; class Actinopteri; order Cypriniformes; family Cobitidae; genus Paramisgurnus; species Paramisgurnus dabryanus. The sequence continues at coordinate 23,059,019 of NC_133342.1, read as the reverse complement.
AAACTTGTGGAGACCAACACAGTCAAGATGGAGCTCCAGCTTAAACTGGATGAACTTCAGGCATCTGAAGTTTCCATTCAAGTAAGTAATGACTCGCCTCCTGTGAAATGACTTGACAAGCTTAGTTTTCTCATGCATTTATGAACAATTTATTTCATTGGGTCTTTAAGTGTACAGGAAGTGCATGTGGGTTGTATTTGTTTAATTTAATTCTGAAGTAGTTAACTGATCTGTTCCATCTCATCAGTACCGTGAGAAAAGAATGGAACAAGAGAAAGAGCTCCTCCAGAACCAGAACACATGGCTGAATTCAGAGTTGAAGAGCAAGTCCGAGGAGTTATCCAAACTGTCCAGGGAAAATGGGAAAGAGATCCTGGGGCTAAGGTGCTCTCTAGAGAGCAAGACGGATGAGGTATGAGAGCATTTACTTGTGTTTTCGAGCTGGCATCTATGAATTATAACTAAATTGAATCACTAACATGAACTTACATGTCATATGCATCAGGTGACCAGGCTTCAGGACCAAGTCAACACGCTCAAGCAAAACAATGACAACCTGCAGAAAAGTACTGAAGATCTGATGAACAAGCTCAAAGAGGTTCACCAATATCACATTTTGGTTTACCCCTTGACATTGTGGGAAAGTGAAACTCGAAGTTTACTTTTGTATTTCATTATTTCAGGCTAAAGACCAGCGAACCTCCATGGAGGAGAAGTATCGCAATGAGCTGAATGCTAACCTCAAACTCTGCAACCTGTACAAGGTCTGTAAACTGTGTATGTGTTTAGCAGCATACCATGCTGATGTGTGGAACAATTAAGGTCCAAATCCATTTGTTGTCTCTCCATAGGATGCAGCCGCAGAAGCTGAAACCAAGAACGGCGAGCTGAACAGAGCTGTAGAGGAGCTTAATAAGCTGTTAAAGGAAACCGTGGACGGTCCGAACAATTTCTTGCCTATTTTTGTGTAAACTATAGGATTTATGCAGTGACTAAAACTAGTTCAAACAAATCAAAACTATGAAAAAAGTGTATGATTTAAAGCGTATGATACAAAGATTTATTATTCTGAATCGAGATGATATGTGGAGCTTAATGGAAGTTTCATTTTCATCAACAGCCAGAAAAGACACAGAGAAGAAGCTTTCAGAATTGGCGGGTCTACGGGAAAAAGCAGAGTCTGATCTACAGGAGAAGATCAGGAATCTGGAAAAAGAGCTTGAGAACTCCAACACACGCCTGGCAGATTTTAAGAGGAGAGGTAATACAGTGAGATGCCTGAGGTTCATCATTTTATTTTAGATTAAAGTATCTAATTTAATGTAGCATGATATGTTTATGGTAATACATGTCTGATTTATTTATCAAATGAATCATTTGTGTCTGACACTGTGCAAGGTTTCATGCCGTATCTATGTTGTGTACTTAAAGGTGTTCCAGCTTTCACAGAAGAAGAGCTGACAAACCTTTCCCCAACTGCAGCTGCAGTGGCCAAGATTGTTAAGCCTGGTATGAAGCTCATGGAGGTAGGAAAGATGCTCACAAACATTTCTTTTTAAATCAATTGCTCATGCAAACCACTGATATCCACACTGGAATAATCGAAGAATATTTTTTCAGAGTACGAGAAGGTTAATTTAAGTAACTCTTGTATTTGCTTCCAGCTTTATAATGCTTTTGTGGAGGCACAGGATAAACTGCACCTGGAGAAGCTGGAGAACAAGCGTGTTAACAAGGTTTTGGATGAGATCGTCCTGGAGGTGGAGACCAAGGCTCCCATTTTAAAACGCCAGCGAGAGGAGTATGAGAACATGCAGAAGTCCATGGCCAGCCTCTGTGCGAAACTGGAGCAAGCCATGAAGGTCTGTGCCTGTTTGAGAGAGATGGCAATAGGAGCATAATGGAGAGGCGTTCAACCAAAAATGAAAATTCCATCATGTACTCACCCATGTATAAATTGCTTGCTTCATAATATCTTTCAGAATAATGTTTGTAACCAAACAGATCAGGGGCACCATTCACTTCCATAGTATTTTGTTTTCCTACTGTGGAAGTAAATGGTGGCCCAGATCTGCTTTGTTACAAACATTCTTTAAAATGTCTAACGTTGTGTTCAGCACAACAAAGTAATTTATACAGATTTAAAACAACTTAAGGGTGAATAAATGATGAGAGAATTTTCATTTTTCAGTGAACTATCCCTTTAATCTGTTGTGCGGTTTATTTATCAGGAGGTCCATCGGCTGCAGAAGGAGACGGATGAAGCCAATAAGAGAGCTTTAGTGCTTGAGAGAGATAATCAGCGATCTGAGAGACAGCTAGCAGACGTGTCTGAACAGGTAAGTCACACTTACTATGTGGTTATGTTAAACTGTGAGATGCAGCATGTAGTCTAGGCCATCTGATGCTTATTGCACATACAAATAATAAAAACCTTAGCTCCAGTCAGTAAAAATACACATTCTTGTTTTTCTTGCTTTATTTAAAATGGTTCAGGTGTGCGTGCTGCTGGTGGAGCTTGAGGAGGCGCGTGGTAATCATGTGGTCCGTGAGGACGTGAGCTCTGCAGTTAGCAGCAGCTCTGAGGTACAGGGCTCACGGCAAGTGGCCTTCCGCAGTGTCCAAGAGCTTCAGCAGCAGAACCAAAACCTTCTGGCCCAGGTCAAAGAGCTGGAGGAGCAAAGAGAGAGGGAGCAGACTCAGGCTAAGACTGCCAGGTACTATCTGCAATACATAGGCGGATAGAGATATCTATGATATGAAATTCAATTTTCAAGTGTGGCCATTTTGTGTCTTCTCAAAAAAAGTACTTTTATAAAACATGAGAGTTGAGGAGATTTGGTATTATTGGTGTTTTTCTCTGCTCTCTCAGGCAAACTGAGCTGGAACAGAGTCTAGAGAAGGTTAAGAAGGATCTGGAGCAGATCAAGGAACAGATGAATCACCAGAAACAGCTGGCCGACTCCAGCACTCGGCAAAGAGACATGTACCGCATCCTGTTGCAGACAGCCGGAGTCGAGCTTCCAACACAGGGTGATTTACCCATTGCCATTTATCGGCTTTTGATCTAGGTGTTAACCTGCGTGTTACTCATTTCTTGTGTCTCTGCTCAGGTTCAGAGGGTGGATCTCCGGCCCCCACTCCCACCAGACCAGGAGTCATGGGCAGCCGAGCTATACCACTGAGGTCTGCAGCTGCAGAATCTGTCCAGGCAACACAGGCCAGAGCAGCACTCAAACAGGTTATACACATACTTAACCCACTTAATTCCTGCTTTGAAAGCTGTGAAAGAGTTTGTCCAACTATTATATTAATCACTTTATACTAATGTTTTCTTTTCAAAGCTTAATGATGCCTTCACAACCTATAAAAAAGAAAAGGCAGAAAACGACAAACTTCTGAATGAACAAATAGAGAGGCTTCAAGGTCAAATGTCTGAACTGCTGTCACAAAAGGCCAAGCTTTCCTCTCAGCTGGAGTTTGCATCCAAACGGTTAGTTTAAGTTTACTTAAATTCAGTTAAACATGGATCATCAAGTTTTCCAACTTTTGGAGTGGTCCAGTTTCCTTTTTAATATTTTCATATCACACTCTTGCAGGTACGACATGCTTCAGGAGAATGTGAAAGGATTTAGACGAGAGATTGAAGCCATGAGAGAGAGGAATCTGAAGATGACAGCCACTCATCAGAGACATGAGGAGATCATTCACACAATAACCCAAGACCTGAGAGAGGCCAATGAAAAGCTAGCTATGGCTGAGGTGAGGGCAAGTTCATGTTTTTAACTTTAGGACGGAAAGAGTTTTGGACAAGACACGTTGGGGCAGCTCAGTTTTGCCATACAGAATCCAAGTGATGCTATTTTGTCATCTTTCCTTTAAAAAAAAGAAAGGTTTTAAAACATTGTTACAGCATTATTTAAAAGGAAAATATATTAAAATTGCTTTAGAGGCATGGCTAATAGCAAACTAATGTTCTGCTGGTATTGAAATGTTCCCTGCCAGTCGCGTGTTGAGAACACCCGTAAGGAACGAGACATACTGAAACAGGTGGAGAACAGACTGGCCCAGGAGAAGGAGTCGATTTTGTCGGAGCAGAGGAGTCAGAACCTTCTGCTTACCAACCTCAAATCCATTCAGGTTGTGTGCATATGCCAGCCATACTTTGTTTAAAGCATGTTTCCTAATGGTGTTTTTTATTATTAATAGCTTTCTTATTTATTTACAGTTGACCATGGAGCGCTCTGAGACCGAGACCAAGCAACGCTACAATAATCAAATCCAGCGTCTGGAGAAAGAGATTGTCCAGTTTAAGAAGAAACTGGAGCAGGAGGTGGAACAAAGACATGCGCTGGAACGCAACCAAGATGTAAGATAGGAATGTGCTGCTTTTTGATCCTATTGTCTAAAACCAGTCTTATTACCAAGTAGATCTACAATATTTGAGGAGAGCTGTTTTTAAGTCTTGTTTGTCTAAGAAGTTGCTAAAGGCTGGCACAAAATAAAAGATAACTGGGCCGAACGTGTGCCGATTATCCCCACTTACAAGAATTTTAGGTAAAGCCTCGATTGTCTTTGTGGTTGTACAGATTATCTTATCTGATTTTCTTGTGGTGTGTTAAGAGTAACTGAATCTGCTCAAAAGCACGTTGTGGCTCCTTCAATCGTAAATTTTCAACATTTCTGTTGAAACGATAACCAATCAGAAAGCGAGCTGATGAAACCAAAACAACCACAGTCACGCAGACACAGTCCAAAGTGAGATGGACATCAGAGATGTAAAATGCAGCGGTTCTGCCATAGACCGCATCAGATGAAATGCAATGCTGTTTACAGGCAGATAGGACTGTGTCATTTATTGTAATGGGAACACTTTAGTATTGTAGGTAAGATTCAAACTATTTAAATTTTTGTGACTTCGAGTACAAGTTCAAGCTATATATTTTTAGCAGTATGAGGCGTGAACACCAAAGCTTTACGCCTGCGGCCGGCACATGTTTTCAATTGTTTCCAATGGAAGCGCTGAGTTTTTCAAATAAGCCAGCAGCTAGCGTTTTTTCAACGCTGAAAACCGGCGCTTGACCGATAAAGTATTTTGAAGGCCGATACCCATACAAATGTTTGTTGGTTTTAAAATCCGATATTCCGATATATCTGCTGATTTTTTTTTCTCCCAGAAACGCGCAACAAAACATTAACAGATTTCCCTAATATTAGATATTTGTAGTTATTTATGAGTTTTAACTAAAATAATAATGGATTTTAAAAAGAAATTTGTTTCTTTTATTGTCACAACAGAACAGAGGAACATCAAAATATATTAAAGTTCTGATAAATAAAATGTATAAAAATACAAACTTAAGATATGAAACGTAAAAGCCTTTTAACAAAAACACAACAACAACAACAACCAAATCAAAGTTACCAGTTTTAAAAGACTTGGTTCATAAATATAACTTTGAATAGGACTGGGGACAAATTCTGTTAAGTTCTGATAAATAACAACAACAGCCAAATATAAATTGCTGATCACTTGACTCAGGCAGTGGCTAGATGCCTAAATCTGGACCCCACCAGCAGCTACTGGTTCAGAGCGCTCTGTCAAAAACACCAACATTGAGGAAATCTAATGAAGACTGTTTCGTCCGTTTTTCATTCATTTATCAGGCTATTATGAATGCCAATACCGATAGTTTGGAAAATGCCTATCGGCCGATAATATTGGGCTGCCGATATATCGGTCGGGCTCTACTCGGCGCATAGTGTCGGGAATTGAAAGAAATTTAACTTTGGGTGAAAAGCTTCACTCGTCAATGTCAGTTCTCACACGGCCGTCCAATCACAGTGAAGGAGGGGCGGGACATTACCACAACAACCAACCGGCTCACAGCTCAAGTATCACAGCTATCAAAGGGCTCAGCTTAAGAAAGCTGGCGGTCAGCTGAAAAGACAGCTGGCAATTCGTGTCCTCCAGGCGTTTTCAGCCGTGTTTAAAAGTTTTGGTGTGCACAACCCCTATGTGTTTATAGCGGGTATGCCTCATACATCTTGAAAAGTGAAGGCACTGACACAAATTATTCACACTTCCAATAAAATTTTCTGAAAGATAGTTTTGGTCCTTTAAGGTAGTTGTTATCACGCTGATATATGTTCAATTGTTCATTTTTGTGACAAGTTTCATTTTAGCTAGTTATTTGATGCTATAGAAACGGGGCGTGTTGTTATGATTGTCGTGGATGAATTGGGCGCGCAAACGTTCGGGCGGAAGTTTGATACTGCGGCTCCGCCTCTGGCTCCACGGACGATTCCTTCTGCGCATGCCCTGCCTCCAAACTGACATTTTTACGTAACATGGCAGGGCCCATGGTCGGACATTTTTGGCTTCAATTCATTATAATGAAAGGAAGCGGGGTTGCGTTTTTACAGTCTATGGTGTGTAGCCGTACTTTCCACTTTCCAAGCAGGAACACAGTGCCTATTGTAGGTCTCTGATAGGGTGTATAAAAAAAGTAAAATCTGCTACTGTATAGCACCGTGGATATGGTTTTGGGAACACACATACTCATAAAAAAAAAATGTATGCCATGTAATGCACTGTAAGACGCTTCAGGTAGAAGCGTCTTCCAGATGCATCATTGTAATTCTCTCAATTTTGTTGGTTAGGCTAAGCTGTTGGAAGCTAAGAAGCAGTTGGAGGCACAAACGGCACTTCATCAGAAGACTAAGGAGCTGCTAAGAACTTCTGAACAGCAAATTACCTCCCTCAGACAGCAACTGAACAATGAGAGCAACAGCACAACACCTAAACCACCTCTCAGGACGTTACCTAGAGGTAACTATAATTATACATTGGACTTGTTGCTCAAATTAACATTGTTTTGTACCATGTAAGAATGTTGTTGTTTGCTGTTGCAGCTCCTGGCGTTCCTCAGCAGGAGGTGGATGAGCTCCGTGTGCGTCTACAGCAGGCCGAGGAGCAAAACTCTGACCTGAAGGAACGTCTGAAAACCACCACCACCAGCGTAGAGCAGTACAGGTCCATGGTGCTCAGTTTGGAGGAGTCTCTCAACAAAGAGAAGCAGGTAATGCCCAGGGCATTTACTGTTTAAACTGTCCTGGTTTCTTAATGATTGGTGTTTAAAAATCTAAGGATCTACCATATTGTACATTTAGTATTATAATTGGACATTATTATAATTGTGGATAGTAATTAAATGTGCATATTTATATTATGAATTAAGTGTTTTGCTGCTTAGCTTTACCTAATGCATTTTGGACTGGACAGGAAGTTTTTAGTTCTGAGAACCAATAAAAAATTTTTCTTTCAGTTGGCTGAGCAGGCACAGTCCTCGACTGAAATCCAGCTGAAGGCAGCGCAGGAGTTGGGCCAGCAGCTAGAGACCCGATTGGCGGAAGCAGAGAAAGAGAAGCTGGAGCTCCAGGAGGAGAAGATGAAAGCTGTGGAGAGCATTGAAGAACGTGTAAGGAACCCTTGCGGTTTTCGGCACCTGTACAGGGCGGCAAAGTTCTGATAATTAAAACGCTTTGTTTTGGCTCTGTGCCAGGTGAAGGAGCTGAAGAGCAGCTTGACAGACATGCAAACGGAGCTGCAGGATGCCCTACAGAGAGCTACAGCAGCTGTGGCCCAAGAGCAGAAAGCCACACAGGATAGCAAACTACAGGTGATCAGATCAGTCCATGTGAGACTGTAAGAAGATGGTTTGATTGGCTTACTCATGTTTTATTTCTTGGGCTCCAGGGTAAACTGGCAGCAGAAGCTCAAAATAAGTACGAGCGAGAGCTCATGCTGCATGCTGCGGATGTGGAGGCCCTCCAGGCCGCTAAGAAGCAGGCCCAGATTTCAGCGCAGAATCTAAAGCAGCTGGAAGAGAAGGCTCAGAAGGCAACGGCCGAGCTTCGTCAATGTCGAATTGACTGGGAGCAGCAGGAAAAGAGGCTAAAGGTGAGAGATTAGTTGGTGTAAGTGATGTTATAGTTATAATCTCAGCTGAAAACATATTTGAATGGGGGAATTGTTGAGTGATGGGGGGGTTGCTTTGATAAGAAATATTATTTCGTATATGCTTTTGTAAACTGTTGATTTTATTTTTAAATGAATATATTGTTTTTCACCTCAGGAGGAGCTGTCTAAAGCACAGAAAAGAGCAGAGGAGCTGCAGAAACAAAATACGATGCTCCACGAACAGATGGAGAACCTCAGCAGCAAAATCGCTGCGTCCACCCAGCAGCAGACACCCAAAGAGAGCAGTCTGAGCGAAGAGGGCACGTCTCATGAGCAGATCCTGGAAATCCTAAGGTGAAAATCCTGCCAGTTCTTCTATATCAAACAATACCTTGTTTAGACCTGGTGGCACGTGCCATTAGAATCCTTTTCTGTATATCGCAAGGAAGTTCACTAATGCGGTGTCCCATTCCACCCAGGTTTGTTCGTCGGGAGAAAGAGATTACCGAGACTCGGCTGGAGGTTGCACAGGTGGAGACTCTGCGCTATAAACAGCGCTTGGAGTACCTCGAGGGAGAACTGAAGGAACTACAGGAGAGTCTGACTGCAGAAAGGGATAAACTTCAGGTCATTTATACTTTAATAGGCTCTTAAGCATTGCAGTTACTTTAAGGAGGAGTTTCCCAGACAGGGTCCAAGACTAGGCCTTCGTTTTATGAGGACATTTAAGAAGTTTTTACAAACAAACCTTACGAAAAACAATGCAGGCGTGCATCTTGAGACAAAACAATAAAACTGATGCATTTTAGGATATATCAGTGCAATTTGTTTTTAAATGAAGGCAGCTTAAACATGCATTTTAGTCTGGGACTGTGAAAAGCCCTATCCGGGAAACCACTCCTAAGTGTTTTTTGTGCACTTCTGGTATCAACAAATATAATGATTGTTTTAATGGTACAGGTTACTACAAAGACCTTGGCACAGCAAGAAGACATGATCAAGCGAATGGAGAATATGAATGCTTTGACTGAGATCAACAATAAGCTGAAGAATGAGAAGAACAGACTGGAGCATGAATTACAGCAGAACCAGGCCAAGGCAAGACCTCGAGATGATAGTTTAGCCAAAAATGAAAATTAACCGATGATTTACTCATCCTCAACCATCCGAGATACAATTTCAGTTATTTTAGAAAATGCCCTAGCTCTACCAAGCAATTTAACGGTTAAAAACGGGGTCCAGGACTTTCCAGGACAACTCGCAATGCACGGTTCTCACACGAGAGTCTTTTCTCACCAGATCATCTTACATATCGTATGCATTGCAACCTTCTGGTGAATCTGCATTGGATGTCACCAAAAGCTACTTTTGATACTTTTCTTACAAAATCACATTGATTACCCTTTAAATCCTTTATTAATTAAATTAATTTTCTAAAATAACTAAAAACGTGTTTATCTGAAAGATGGTGGACATGTAGCCTATCTCAGATGGCTTGAGGGTGAGTAAATCATGGGGTAATTTTTCGTTCTTCGCTGAACTATCCCTTTAAATAGACCCATCATCCATGTTATTCAGTAGCTTAAAGGGATAGTTCACCCAAAAAAATCATTTACTCACTCTCATGTTGTTACAAACCTGCAGAAATGTCTTTGTTCTGATGAACACAAAGGAAGATATTTTGAGAAATGTTTGTAACCAAACCATTCGTGGATCCCATTCACTTCCATAGTAGGAAAAAACAATACTATTGAAGTAAATGGGATCCACAACCATTTTGGTTACAAACATTTTTCAAAATATCTTCCTTTGTGTTCATCAGAACAAAGACATTTCTGCAGGTTTGTAACAACATGAGGGTAAGTAAATAATGACAGAATTTTTATTTTTGGGTGAACTATCCCTTTGAAGCATTATTTTTTTATCAAACAAGTTAATTGATATCCAGTTTGAGCAACATCTTTGAATACAGCTCTTATACTCTGTATTTAGAGGCAAAACCATCAGTTTTATACTACGAGTGTTTGACCTGATTCTTGTATTGTGACTTTAGATGCGTAAGCTGGAAGCAGACATTCAACCCCTGCAGGAGTCTAATGCTGAGCTGAGTGAGAAGAACGGCATGTTACAGGTCGAGAAGAGACTTCTGGATGAGGACGTCAGGCGCTTGAAGATCCGCATACAGGTTTAGGATCTCACTGCTCATGAATGTGCTGTTCAATGAATGTATCATGCAGTATCTTATGGTTTTAAATATATAGTATATAATATTAGAGTTAATCCAAAATATGAATATTGTAAAGGTATTACTAAACTCACACTGAACTGTTTTTCTTTACAGCAACTACTGAGCCAGCAAAAAGACAGCGATAAAGAAGAAAATAAGAAACTACATTCTGAGAGGGAAGCCCATCTCAAACGCATCCAGCTGCTTACAGAGGAGACGGGCAAGCTAAAAAATGAATTGGCCAGGTCAATGCATGCTTTAAGCTCCTTAGTATGAAGAAGCTATGTCACTGTGAATCTTCTCTAAATCTGAGCATTCTCTAAACAGGAGCCAAGCATACATCACCACAGTTCAGAGCCAGGTGCAAAACCTGCAGGACAGCATAGGGAAGATCAATACTGAAAGAGATGATTTGAAGAAGGAGCTGGAGGCCAAGACACTAGAGATTCAGGAGAAACTCAAAACCATCACGCAGGTCAAGAAGATTGGCCGGCGCTACAAAACCCAGTACGAAGAACTCAAAGAACAGCATGAGAAGGTACACCAGAACAAATGATTGGCAGATTATCAAAGTGCCAGCTTACTGCCCATGTCTCTCCAACCATTGCCTAATACACAATTCTCGCTTTCTGACAGATGGTGGCTGAGACTGCTGCTAAGCCAGCACAGGAGCAGGAAGACCGCCAGGCCTCTGTACAGGAGATTCAGAACCTGAAGAACTCATTAAGTCAGGCACAAAACAGAACCTCGGAACTGGAGACCCAGCTGGACAATACACAGAAGGTACTTATTTGAAGTTTAGTGTGCTGCAAGATTTTTCAAACTGTTGTAACATCCGAACGGTTAAAACTTGCACACTCTCATTGGCTATGGCAACTCATGTCTGAGGCAGCCCAATCAAGAGTCGTAAATATCAAACTTGTTTTAACGATTTGGGACTAGGGAGGCTCCAACGCGTTAGGGAGCAGCAAAATAATCTCAATTTACACCACACACCAGAATTTATTCATTTTTTGGACAAAAAATTTTCTGCGGTAAAACTTTAATTGTGTCACGCCCCCTTTCGATCATCAATGGTGCGAATAGGCTTAAAATCTTCATGTGTGTGTGTGTGGCCAGCCTAAGTCGCTTTGATTAAATTCATTTGCCAAATGTATAAATGTAAATGTAAAAACAATAAGACACACATACAAACCTCTATATTTTGCTGTTTTTAATTAACTCTTTCACCGCCAGCGTTTTTTAAAAAAGTTGCCAGCCAGTGCCAGCGTTTTTCATGATTTTCAAGTTTAATGCCTTCCAGAAAATGTTCTTCTTTAAATATATAAACATACAATATACCAAATGAAAGAACAGACCCTCTGCTTTCAAAAAACAAAAAACGTTTCATCCTAACTTCAGAGGTTCTTTTGTAATCAGCTTTTGAATATGGGTAGGTTTATGCAAAAACACCACATTTTGAGCAAAAAGCAGACATAATTCCATTTTTGTGACGGACTTTACATAGAGATCCCATTCAGAGCGATCTTTAAAACAGACACGGACATGCAGCCGCTTGCCATAGGGCAATACTTCCAGGTTAAAAAAGTTTATTTTTCCGGTATTGCGGAAAGACGGAAAATCTCGGCATTGGCGGAGAGGGTTTTCTCTTAATTGACGAGAGATCTCGTCAATGGCGGTGAAAGAGTTAAGCCTCTATGGATTTTAAATGCCTTTTTCTATATTTGACCTAATATACAGCCTTGATAACAAAACATAAAATAATAGAAAAAAATACTTTTATAAAAAAGAAAAAATTATTTCATTAAACCAATTTTCTTACAAATACAAAATATTAAAATAAAACAAACTAACAATATACTACACTGATTTCATTAACAAAGTTCAATTTTTAGTGGTTTGGTCACTTTTGACAATGAGACGTTTCAGTGTGATCCCTAAATGACTAATCAGTCAGTCAATTAAAGACTTAATAAGTGATGATGTTTGTTTATGTATGAACAGACAGTCCAGGAGCGTGAAGCTGAGGTGAAGAGCCTCCAGGAGCAGCTGGGACCGGTGCAGCCAGAGCTCAACCGCCTGAAGGCGGAGCTGCAGGAGAAAAGTAACCTAGAAGAGCAGCTCAGACAGCAGATGGCTGATAAAGAAGAGAAGACCAAAAAAGCCTTCATGGGTGCCAAGCAGAAGATCAATCAGCTCAACAGTTAGTAAACCAGACCAAGCACATGAGTTTTTATATATTACTATGATCAAAGAGCTATTTGTTTATGTCCATAACACAAGTCAGATTTTTTTGGGGGGGGTCTTTAGAGATAGATAAACATGCGCCTGTGTGTGTTAGGTGCGAAAGAGCAGCTTTCAAAGGAGAATGAGGAGCTGAAGCAGCAGAGAGAAGAGATGGAGGTGAGGATGAGCGCGCTCAAGTCCCAGTACGAAGGTCGACTGAGCCGACAGGAGAGGGAGCTGAAAGACCTCCGGGAGCAGCAGGAGAGACATGGGGACCAGAGAGATGAAGCTCAGGAGCCTGGTCAAAGCAAGGTTTGAGACCACATACATGACACTTACTGCTTATGTGTGCACTTACTGATGGCTGTATCTCAGTTTAATTAATAGTCATGCATGGAGCTTTTCTTACTATGTGTTTTTGGCGTGGTTAGTGCGCCATACATTATTCCTAAAAGTATTTTGTCAAAATACATTAATTTAATAATGGCACATAACAAAAGTAGGATAGATTTTAAGTACTGTTAAATGTCTTGCAGGTTCAAGAGGTTCAGAGGTCATCAGACCCCCGACAGATTACTCTCAAACCCACACCTGCTGCTGACAGGGGAAGGTAATGGTTTATATATATACCCCAGACTGATGATGTAATTCTTTTTCCAGGAAAGTTCTTCAATTTTATCTTTGTATCTATAAACAGTGCCAGCACATCAGAACCCCCCACAGCTAACATTAAGCCCACGCCAGTCACCGGTGCCCCCGGTAAGCCTTCACCGATTGCGGGGAGCAAGTCTACTCCTAGGGCAAGCATCCGGCCAATGGTAACACCTGCTCCAATGTCCACGCCCACGGCTACAGTCATGCCCACCACTGTGGAAACGCAGGAAGGTATGGTTATAGGTTCATGACATTTAGACCTATTCTCTTATTTTTTCATTAATTAATTCACTATTATTTGATGTAGTTGGTTATATTGGTGTGTCATAAGTCATAATAGATCACCGTTACTGGTTTGCCTCATCAGCCCTTCAGTCCACTGAGGGTCCAGTGGAGCATGTTACTGTCTTTGGCAGCGCCAGTGGATCAGTGCGCTCCACCAGTCCTAACATACAGACCATGCAGCCAATCCTCAGCCTGCAGCAGAACCAAGCCACAGCCTTTGTGCAGCCAACTCAACAGCAGGCCAGTCAGGAGGCAACAGCAACTATTATGGAGGCGGTGCATAGCTCACAGATGGAGAGACCGTCCACCTCCACTGCTGTCTTTGGCACAGGTACAATAGTGTTAAAAGATTAAAGCTTACCAAATGCTAGTAAATATTGACAAGCAGTATGAGAAATGTCTAAGCTCATTGACTGAGCTCAATAACAGTGGCTAAACCGTTATTACCTCGTTGGAAAATTAGGTTCGGAAGATGTAAGATTTTAAATGGCTGACTTGTTGATTTATCATAGGGACAATAGAAAACATTGCCAAAATAGTTTTGTATCTGTTCAGAAATACATGACACTGGTACGTTTCTCATTTTGCCCATTATTAGCAAGTTGTTACAAAGGTAATTTCAGTCACATGCACTCATTTGCCCCTTTTTGTCATATTGAAGTCATTGAGTTTGTGATTGTTGTGTTAGTTTCAGCGACCGCAGGCTCGTCTGTTCCTAAACGTGTGCGTGAAGAGCAGGAAGAGAGCTCCAGTGAGGTGACAGACACCACGCAGGATGACACCCTTCACCCTCCCATCTCCAAGAAGCTCCGCATCATAAGGCGGGCGGGTCTGGAGATGAGCAGTGTATGTGTATATACATTACAATACAAAACATTTTCCAGCTCCCCTAGAGTTAAACATTTGATATTTTCCAGGTCTGCAGCAGGCGCAATGATATTACGCAGCGGCCAAAAATAGTCCCCTTGGTTACTTTCAATGGCAGGGGACTATTTTCGGGCACTGTGTTAAATCATTGCACCCCCTGCAGCCATGTTACAGCAGCAAAGTCCTTGATTATTACGCTGGAATGAGAGTATAGTTCATAGTTATATGGCCAAGAAAATCACAACTTTTAATATTCAGTCGGTCTTTGTACACGATGTAACTACAGTAGAGTCAAGTTTTAAATGGGAAAAATATCCAAACTCTTTGGTTATTTTTTAGTGTAATGCTAATGGTCTAATTGGATTCAATGGATTATGCTAAGCTATGTTAAAAGTGGTACAACCAGACCCGGAGATCGGCTGAATGGATTCCAAAAAATTAACATATTTTCAAAAAAATTGGAGTGTCCCTTTCACAATACATAATAAAATATATATTTTATATATGCTTTAAAACAAATCCTTTCACAATGTTCTTTTGCAGGATGCTTCTGGTACAGAGGAGAGCAACGATGCCATGGTCGAAGCTTTCGATAGTCAGCAGCCTGCAGATGACAGTGAGGTACCAGCTGTTAATTGCTCACAGAACCGAATGGGTGTGAAACTTAAGAATAAGTGAATCTTATATTACTCATTCATTCTTTACAGGTAGCCTATCCAGTTTTAGGAGAGGGAGATGAAGAGTCTTTGTCTCAGTCCGTCCCAATGGATCAGGTGAGCGAGTCTCAGCCTCCCGAGTCTCAGATCAGTGAGCAGGACTTATCTGAGGAGTATAAGCAGGAGGTCATTGTTATAGAGACGGACAGCACCACCGACGAGGAAGAGGAGGAGCAAGAAGATGCTGGACAGGTCTGTATACGTTTTCTCTGAGAAGTACATGAGTTGTATTGTTTGCATCATAAACAGATATTAACTTTCCTCTCTTTACAGTATGACGATGATGATGCTGAAAATGAGGAGGATGATGATGATGGTGATGAAGGGATGGCGGAAGGAGGAGAAGAGAGTAATGAAGGCAGTGGAGATATCAATGAGGCATATGAAGGGGATGAGGCAGAGGTGAACTTGTTGATCCCCCTTCTCTGAAACAAATTTTTGCCATTTCTCTAAGGTTCGAAAAGTCAAACAATTTAAAGGCATAGCTGATGTGCTACGGTGTGTTTACAGGGTGAAGGTGCAGCAGATCCAGATCCAGCTGTCGACAATGAAGAAAGTCAAGAAGCATCTGATTCTATCCAGAAACAAGCAGACTCTCAGAGTGGTAAAATAAATGCATACATGGTTACTAATGTATTTTAAATATTCTTATTTTTCACCTCCCCTAGAGTTAAGCATTTGATTCTTACCGTTTTAGAATCCATACAGCCGATCTCTGGGTAACCAAGGAGTTTCCATATTTTTCCTATTTAAAACTTGACTCTTCTGTAGTTACATCGTGTACTAAGGTCGACAGAAAATTAAAAGTTGCCTTTTTCTAGGCAGATATGGCTAGGAACTATACTCACATTCTGGTCTAATAATCAAGGCCTCTGCTGCCGTAACATGGCTGCAGGAGGCGCAATAATACTATGCAGTGCCCGAAAAGAGTCCCCTGCCATTGAAAGTTACTAAGGGGACTATTTTTGGCTGCTGCGTAATATAATTAACCAAAGGTTATTTTTTTAGCGCGATGCTTATGGTCTAATCAGATTCAATGGATTATGCTAAGCTATGCTAAAAGTGGTACCGCCAGACCCAGAGATCAGCTGAATGGATTCCCAAAAGGTTTTTACTAAACTCTACTAGCAGACTTTGTGTAGACATTCCCATTCCAAATCCCCTTCACTGTGATTAAGAATATGAACACATTGAACCTCTTACTTTTACAAATCAATGCATATTTAGTTATAATACTATGATGAATAACTTGAATAGTTCAGCTGAGTTTTTCACATGTTTGTAGGTGAAGTTAGTGTAAGCACCCTGGAATCCTTTCCTGCTGCTGAGCCAGTGAGAGAGCACCAGCCACTCCCCAGCACCACCACCTCTTCCCTGGGCCCACGCCTGCCCCCGTCCCCCCGCAGGCCACATCACACCCCACCCCCACGCCTCAACATCCACCCGGTCCCTGAGCTTGGACCACCCCTCATCCAGGTATAGAGAACAAACCTGTACACTTATTCCAAGTTTAATGTTAAGAAAGATGTGGAGTAGGTATCATATGTGTCTTGTTTTACAGCGGCAGTCAGGACAGACCAGACGGCCCTCGATGAGTCGTGTACCCCAGCTCACGCCTGGAATCGGAAGCATGGTATATTTAATATTTGTACAACCCGCCTATACCTTGCAAAATTCTACCTATACATATATTTAGGGCTTTAACTTTTCTGATGTGAGGTATTATTATTTTTTTTCCTATAGCAACATTTCTTTGATGATGATGACAGGATGGTTCCCAGCACTCCTACTCTTGTGGTACCACACCGCACGGACGGCTTTGCCGAGGCCATTCAGTGAGTCCCAGGAGATTGTTTTCATAGCATGGGATGAACGCATCATTAAACAAGTTCATTAATGAAGCATCTCCTCATTTCAGTTCCCCTCAGGTGGCCGGGGTCCCTCGCTTTCGTTTCGGCCCTCCTGAGGACATGATGCCCCAGGCCAGCTCATCTCACTCTGACTTGAGCCATCTGGCCACACATGGAGGTGAGTAAAGAAACAGCAGCAATATTGCCGTTTTGAACAAGTTCTACTTTTTTAATATGATCACCCAAACTGAAAATGGTATTTTGTGAACCCTTATGCAAGGTACAGGAGTATTCTTGGTTATGTGATTCTAACTAATAGAAAACCTGCAATTATGCTCATTTGAGTAAATCTGAGTAAATCACATTGAAGTAAGTTAATGTTTTTTGATTCAAAGGTTTGGGCATGTACGAGAGTCCTCTCTTCTTGCCTACCCATGATGAAGAGTCTGGAGGTAGGAGTGTGCCCACCACCCCTCTACAGGTGGCAGCTCCAGGTAAGACATCTAGTAATTTGTTTGACATCTCTGCTGCTAATCAAAGACATGCCTAACATCTCTGCCTCCTATTTTTATCATTTTCTTGACAGTGACAGTATTTACAGAAAGCCACCCGTCTGACGTATCAGAGACCGCTTCCCAGTCTGTTCCTATGGTGAGCACGTCCACTGGTGCTCTTACTAGCTCGGGAGAAGCTGTGCCGGGAGATGACGGCGATGATGTCTTTGTAGCCGAGGCTGAGAGTGAAGGGTAGGGACCCACAGCAGTGTATTATTATAGCTGCTTTACAAGCCAGGCATTACTACAACTCGCAAAGTATCAAGCTTTTCTGCATAACTCATACAAATACTTTGTGCTACAGACATTCATGATACCTTAAATCATGTAACTTTGATAGGAGGACCACCACCATGTTCAGGGATCAGAATATAGGAATGTGGGAACACGGGACTTCAGGAATATGTTTATAGGACACAAAACTTGTTATTGAGTTAAATTGTGATAATTTTGTGCAGGGTGAGTAGTGAAGCGTGTCTAGAGAGCCAGTCGGAGATGGAATCTGCACAGCCCAACGATGATGCGAGCCTGCCGTCCACTAGCCAAGAGCCCACGTCCAGCTCTGCAGGTACCAAACATCTCAGTCTTTTATGCTTGCAAACAAACATTGTGTTTTGCCTTATGCATCACTCCATATTATTTCTCTTTTTAGACACCAGTTGCACCAGTACAGGACCGGTCAAACCTGCAAGTCGGCTCCTTCCCCAGCATCAGCTGCCCAGGAGAAACCAGCTCATCAGAAGAGGTTAGCACTGATTAACCAATCCCGTCACCTCTCCAGATCACATGCAGTTTACCCCATTTTCTCCACATCACATACAATACAGACTACAAATGTCTTTAAGCTTTTCCGATTTTTTTTTTAATGAAGCAAAGGATTATTGAAATGCATATACAAAAGCTTTAATCAAAAAAAAATTGTATTAGTTCGTGAAAATTTGGATGTTTTTACAGATTTGTTAACAAATGTGCATATCTCTAACTCAAGGCTCTCAATTGTTTCCTGCAGGTGATGGTTTTCCTCGTGGAGGTCGGGGTCGAGGTCTTAACAGGGGCACTCCCATTTAAATCCATCTGACTTTACAGCGTCTGCCCAGCAGAAACACTGATCACTCAACCCACTGTTTAATTCGTTTAAAATTTTTATTTCATCAGAGCTTTAAAGCAATTGATTAATTTTGTACTTTGTGAGTAATTACGCTGATGCTATGTTCATTAGTTTTGCAAATAAATGAAGAAATGTGTGTTGCTGTGCAGCTGTCGCTGATGTCTGGTTAGTGTCGATCTCTCAGGGACAGTCGAGCCAGCTTCTGATCTCATTCTGCTGGGAGGAGCTGCTGGCAGGAGCTGCCAAAGTAGGCAGATCACCATTGATCTTAATGTTGTAGACTTTAGCTGTAAATCACAGAGATGCGGTATTATTTTACTAACAATCAAGTATTTTTTTCACTGTAGGTCTATATTTTTGCAAACTAAATAAACAATGCTCTGTTGATTCCATAGCAAACAAATAATTGGTAACACTACAATAAGGTTGTATTAGTAAACATTAGTAACTAACATGAACAACCACTGAACCATATAATTTTTCAGCATTTATTAATTCTTATTAATGTTAGTTAATGTCAATACAGTTATTCATGTTAGTTCATGGTGCAATAAAGGGATAGTTCACCCAGAAATGAAAATTGTCAACATTTACAAACCCACATTTTTTTGTTCTGATCAACATGAAGATATTTTGAGAAATGTTTGTAACCAAATACTATGGAAGTAAAGAGGGTCCACAATTGGTTTGGTTACAAAAAATTCTCACAATATCTTTGTGTTTTTCAGAACAAAGAAATTTATGTGGGTTTGTAACAACATGAGAGTGAGTAAATGATGACAGAATTTTTAGATTTTGGGGTGCACTATCCCTTTAACTACTATATTGCTTTTAATAATTTATAAGTAAATGCTAAAATTAGCATAAAAAAAGATTAATAAATGCTGTAGAAGTATTGTTCATGTTTGCAAATGCATTAACTAATTGTTAACAAATACAACCTTATTGTAAAGTGTTACCCAAAAAATCTATAACATTTATTAAAATAAAATGTCCATAAAAACAATTGGTGAATCTTAAAAAAATCTGAAATGTAAAGTAAAGCCACAATGTTAAAATCTATTTTTTTTCTGACAATGTATTGCCAATACCATTTGCCAAGTGTACTGTTATAAAAAATACATGAAATACATAAAACACGGTCACTTACGCCAAGAGAAAACAAAGTAATCGAACCCCTCAGTCTTTCTGGAGTTAGGCACAGACACAGCTGAAGTCACCGGGGTGGGGAAACCCTTCCATTTGAGGCTAATGTTGATCTCGCCTGATAACTGGTTCCCTGTTAACAGAGGCATTTATTTAGTTTAAGCCTTAACCACACTGTAACTACTACTTTAAAAATCTGATATTCCTTGAATGATTGCATAACACCCAACTATCTAAAAAAAATCTCCCGCCATCACACTACCTGCTTGTCTTGCACGCCGGATCTTGGCGTAGACTGAATCTTTGCTTCTCTTTCCAGGACAAGCAGGTCCACTTCCAGGTGGATAAGAGAATTTCTGAACCACTCCTCCTGAAAACACAAGGTTTAACATTCTCAGTTGAGCAGTATGTATACTAACTGTACAACCAGTGGATAAGGGGGAAAGAGAAACCTAGTTAGCACCTTTCTTAAAGAAGTACACAATCTCGGGCCTCTTCCGAAGTGCTGGGATAGACAAAGCAGCAGTGATCTCACCAGTGAGCCCACCAAAGTCCTTAGACACTAATCGAGGATATCCAGACTCCATGACACCATTCTCAAAAACCCAGTAGTTTTCACCCTTACAAGAAAAAGAGTTCAGACAAAATAATTACAATTCTGTCTATGACCTTACAAAAAATTGTATTGAAATAAAATAATATTTTAACACCCATCAAAAGGGTTAATGCTAGATAGAGAGATATTACGTATTGTATAAATTGTGGTTCATTTTAGGCCTGGCTTATATTACCATGCATGCACAACAAACTATTTTCAGTTCACATGAATTCATTGTTAACTAATACATTAAAACCCCTTAACTGACACAAATCCCTTTTGAGTGATGGGTAAAACTGTGATGCACACATTTAAATTATTATAACTCCAGTATTTTTTGGTCTAGAAGCCTAATCTTGGTCTTGTTTTAATAAAGACAATTTAAGGTTTTTCACAGAAGTGTCTGGAGGTGAAATATAAAAAAAAATGTTATGTAAGGGATAATGTAGAGGCAGCCGGTAGTTATCGGGAAATAAGCCCCGACAGTGTGATCAGGACCCGACGCGAAGCGGAGGGTCTTGTATCACACTGAAGGGGCTTATTTCCCGATAACTACCGGCTGACTCTACATTATCCCGCTTATTACACGGCTACTTGTCACATAAGAAAAAAAACTGGACATGAATATGAATTTGAAACATTTTATTGGCATATTTGTTTTAAATTAACATTTTTATCCTTCCGCGAAACTTTGCACAGATGCATAAAATGATCGTAATACCTTATTAAGATCCTCTGCTTCATACTTGTCTGTCTCCATTTTTTTCTCTTTTAGCCAGTCTTTGAGAAGTTTTAATGCCCATTCTGTATTTTTTTGTGTGTTGGCTTCGTAGCTGTCATGCTCTATTTTGTCAAGTTCAGTCTCAGTAAGCTCTCTGTGTCTTGTCGTGGTTGTCGAGTGTTTGTCACAAGATGGCGCCAAACAGACAGTAATCTTTATTGATCTTTATTGGCGCGGAGCGATCTTACTCGTAAAAGTAGTACCGGCTATGCGTTATTATTTTGGAGCGGTTATTATTCGAAAAGAACGAACCTGCAAATGTCTCAACTGACCAATCAGAATCAAGCATTCCAGAGAGCCGTGTAATAAAGGAGTTTAAATTGTAAAATAATGTAATAACACATTGAAAATGTAAATATTTCACAAAAGTAATAATATAAACATGTAGCCATAAGTCTCAAGTAGTTGTGATCCAAATTCCAAGTTAAAATCACAAAAATTAGGTTTTTGCAACACTTTTTTGGTAGTTTTACCAACAACGGCCACTAGGTGTCATTGGTTTGTTGCATACTCTTGTCACAAATTAATAAATTCCTACTATTATTAATGCAAAATGATATATACACTAGTCAACATTTGAAGTGGATCAAAACCTTTCCTAAAAGTTGTCTTAAAACCAATACCCAGTACCCGTTCTTGTCTTAGGACAAGTTTGATGAATGTTTTTGATCCACTTCAAATGTTGACTACTATAGTTTGTCAAAGTTTTTGAAGATTAATAATAGTATAGTGTTACGAATATATAATAATTAATATGTACAGCTGCATAACAACTAATCGCAACTAATGGTTTGCAGAATAAACGTTTTTGTGTATTGTGTATAATAATTATGTATATATAAATACACACACATGCATGTATATATTTAAGAAATATTTACATGTGTATATACATTTTTATATTAATATATAATTTATTTTGTACATACATGAATACTTATACAAATATTTTTTTCCTAAAATTTTACATGCATTTGTGTGTATTTATATATACATTATTATACACAATACACAAATATATATGATGTAATCAAAAACTTTTATTCTGCAAACAATTAGTTGCGATTAGTTGTTAGGCAGCCCTATTAATATGCAATCCTATGGGATTGTAACAAAAAAAACATCACTACATTATTTCTATCATGATCCTGAAATAGGAAAACGACATTCTGAGAGCTTTCCAATGATATATAGTTTGTCAAGATTGTTTAGGTTTAAAGTAGGGTTTTAGTGTTATAAATATGTAAAAAAAACATTGGCCTGCCTGTGGGCCCGTGACCTTTTAGAAACTGACTCTCACTACGTCATAATTCTCCCGAAATGGTGATGAAATATGAAAACGACACTCTTTGAGCTTTTGAAATGATATATAGTTTGTCATGATTGGATAAGAATTCACATACAAAACACTGAAGTAAACGTAGGCGAGACAGTGACATTTCGCAGGATATAAATGTTTTGAGGCACACTCTTTTCAAAAATGAATCAATTACTCTCACTACTAGGGCTGGGTATCGATTCAGATTCTCCAGATCAATTCGATTTCGATTCACAAGCTATCAAATCGATTCGATTTCGATTCTCGATTCAATTTTCGATTCCGGTTCTCAGGCTGGTTTTTATACTTGATTCTCGATT
Organism: Paramisgurnus dabryanus; assembly: GCF_030506205.2. NCBI lineage: Eukaryota > Metazoa > Chordata > Actinopteri > Cypriniformes > Cobitidae > Paramisgurnus > Paramisgurnus dabryanus. The sequence goes on along the minus strand of NC_133342.1, from coordinate 23,036,406 downwards.
CAACTCAATGAATAGATTTACTACAAATATTAAATAAAGAACAGTGAACAGCAGGTTACAAGTGGGTAATTAATAAAATCGATGAACCACCTGAAACCATTTTAAGCACTGAATAAATGAATGACAGGCTTGCCTCTAGCTCCTTGGTAACATTGCGCAAGGCAAAAAAGAGGGTGACATCTATTGAAGAAGACTAGTAATTTGATTAACGTTAATCTTTCGTTCAATGTTTGCAGAAATAAACATGAAAGAAAAAAGTCTATTCTGCTCTTTGAGAATCGATTCTGAATCGACCACGTTTAAAAAAAAAAAACGATTAATCGAAAAATCTATTTTTTTGCCCAGCCCTACTCTCTACATAATTTATTTTATAAAACACTGTTAAAATATGTATTCTAAAGGTTCAGACCTTTCCAATGAGTGTGTCGTGATAGATAAAATGATGACTCATCATTAGTTCATATTTAAGTAAGAATTAATTCATTCAGGTATGATTCATGGACCCTTATCATAAAGTCTAACCTTACTGTTTAATGCTGTTCACAAAAATGCTTTGAAGATCCAATAATAATCGGCAACATTACAAGGTTTTTTCGTCAGTACCTTGATGATGTAGGTCTTTCCCTGACAGTTGCAGCGTGTGAAGGCAGTGTCGATAGGGGACGGGATGCCAAGCTCTTCTGTGATGTTACGAGCAGGACCGACTCTTCTGGTCTTGGGATTCAGCAGCCAAAAGTAGTGACCTGGGATGGGCAACATTTTGCTTAATCACTTTGCAATGTTAATGTCTTTGTGACCACTCAAAGAAAAATGAAACAACATATGTGACCCGTCTGTGAAATCCAGGCTGGAGTCTCACAATAAAATTCAAAGCATAAAAGTTTGATTTCACACAATTTTTAATCTTTGACATGACCTCTTTAGTCAATATTAAAGATATTAAGGTTATATTTTCACAGAATGTTTCTTACATTATGTACGATTTTATGTAGAAAACAATCATAAAATGACTTTTTCGTGATTGGATTTTTACAGGCTGAGTCACACATAGAAAAGATTACCTTTAAAAACTATGATGGTGCCATTGAAGAGAGTTGCCAGCCCATCAATAGGAAGGCTGCTGCAGATGTCAGGGTTCAAACTTGCATCTTTAAAAAATGTTTTTTAATTTAAAACACACTAATGAAAGTCTGCAAATGCTACATGAATACATCAGGCATGTGCACAAATTCAAAAGTGCTATTGCAGCTACAATACCTAATCCTGCAGGGGTGCTTGCGCCCATTGCCTGTGTGATGTCATCAAGAGTGCTATTGCCTTGTTCATTGATGGAGAGGGATGCCTGTAAAGGAATAATTAGGGGTTGCCCGGAAGAAGGTCCAGAGGTCGGATCTAAGTCAGGTAGAGGGACTTCCGAAGTATTGGAGCCAGTGGCTATAAAAATATTATATTTGTTAAACTCAGAGACATTAAGGAAATATTTAATTTGTATGAAGCTCAGTATGTCACCTGGTACGTCAGACGGGGTCATGGGGGCATAAATGCTGAGGGCGACTGGGGCTCCGGCAAGGACTGCTGGAGCGTCAGTTTGAGACATAGAGTTCAGAGCACTGGACCCTTTGATGGGAAAACATAACCATACAAGTGCTGTACATGAAATAATACACAAGTCTGCTGCGCTGTATACTTATCTCTCTTACCATCTATCCGGAGATCTGGGCTTGGTTGAGCTGCGAGACATGATGCCATACATTGGTCCGTATAATCTGTAAAACCAACAACATTAAGGTTCTTTATGGTTCTTCTTTATTTGTGCTGACCCTAATGAATAAACAGTATTACCAGCATAGGATAGTTTGCTTTCTTAGTTGATCTGTTTGCTGGTTTAGAAAGGTTTAGGATACTTTACTGACATCCATTTAGAGGTATTAGACTAGCTAGGCAGGGGGAAAAAGCTAAAACAAACAAACCATTCACAGAAACTATTTAAACTATTTTTCAGAAAACCACTTTGATTTGCAATCTTTGATGTTTTTGAGTAGAGCAAACATTTTTTCATTCACATTTAAACATTAAGCAGACACTTTTATCCAAAGCAACTTGCAGTGCATTATAAGGTATACATTTTTTTTTAATTATTATTAATATGTGTTCCTCTGGTTCGAACTCATGACTTTTTGCGCTGCTAATTCAATAAAGTCTAACTTTTAAGGGGAGATTCATTCATTCAAAGTGCTGAACAGATCATACAACAATTATGAAAAGAATAGGTACACATTAACATAATACCTGTTGGTTTGTGAAGCATTGAGCTTCTTGCAGCTTGTGGATTGGAGAAAGCATCTGAAAAATGAAAAAAAAAAAAATCAATCTGAAACTAAATTAAAATAGTAACATAATCAATACTTTATGCCCAGCTGCACTACTTCCTGAACTTCAGCCAGCTCCTTGTTTCCTGTCTGCCATTATTGGACAAACTGATTAATCCAGGTGTGCCTGACCTCAGTAGTCACAAACAACAATGATCAGACACACCTGGATTAATCAGTTTGTCCAATAATGGCAGACAGGAAACAATGAGCTGGCTGAAGTTCAGGAAGTAGTGCAGCTGGGCATAAAGCCTATTCTGTACTTTCAAATGAAAAGAAGTCTTTGTTACCACACTGTGCATGATAGTCAGAGCAGCAGGTGTTATAGAGGACACAGTCTGAATCACAGTTACACTCTCTTCCACGAAGGAACGGCTCTCCACATCGACCCCTGCATGAGCCACCTGTCAATTAAAAATAAATAAATAAATATATAAAGACTGAAAATCCCTTTGATTTGTTAAAAAAGGGTCTTACTGGTAGTGCAGACTTCTTCAAAATCCTTGCAGCATTCGTCGTAGACAAAACAGCTGTGGTCACAGTTGCAGATCTGGCCACGGGCGAACGGCTCGCCGCATCTGCCCCTGCAGCTGCCTGTGCACAACAACACATGCTGTCTTTAGTATTCAACCAGACCTTACCAATAACGGAGAGATTCATAAAAGATCCCACTCACCTTGAGCAGCACAGAGTGGCAGGAGAGCACAGAGCAGTGCCACGAGAGATGAAACCAGAGCGGATTCAGTCATGGTAATAACAGTCAGTCTCAAAAATCACAATGAATCGAAAAGCCTACATTAAAAAAAGCATTGACTTTATCATAAAGCAATGAAGTTCTCACTTCTGTAAATCAATGATTTATTGTTAATGATATCTGAATAATAAGAGAAGGACTTACAGGGTAGAAGCGCCTTCCTGAACTCACCTTGTTCTGTCTTTGGCCACCGTTTCTTTTATATCAACCAGCAGCTGGATTTCTTCTATTGGCATGCAACTTGTTTAATTAACCACGGCAGCCCAATGAAAGCATGATGATGTAAAGACTGGAGGATCAAACCTCCTACACACACACACACACACTTCATACTACACCAGTGTGTCTGAAAAAGATGAGTCTGTGGCATTTATTAATTGGCCACAGTTAAAAAAATCTTTGGATCTCAATGTTCCTCATATATCAGAAATGGAATAAAATCATGTTTGACCACTTAATTTGTTTCTTTTTTTATGCTCCTTAAGCTTTGGTTTAGATTTCAGTACGTCATATGTGTTCAGCTCATTGTCCAAAATGAACTTTTTAATCATATTCTGAGAAACCAATGTTGTCCTGCTTTATTCCCAGACTTTATTTAGTTGTCTCAGATGGCGTTTGACCTTTCCGAGTTTACCATGGAGAAAGTTTTTATGCTTAGTGGTTACTCCTTTATACCTAAAGAGAAGTTTTCTTGTAGCTTAACCTGTAAAGCATTGTGTTAGCAGCATAAAGGCTGTGAGTTTGATCCCCAGGAAACACATGTTGGTGATTATATAATTGCAGGTACATTTCGTGTCCAAGTCATTATTTATTGCTCTGGTAACACTTTACTTGAAGGGGTGTTCATAAGACTGACATGACACCTTCATAATCATGGCATGACACATGTCATGAACATAAAGGAGATTTATGCACGCTTATGACAACTGTCATTAAGTGCCATTCGTTGAATTTTGTCATTTTTAAAGCAAAGATGACATTGTTTGAAATTTCTTTGTTATGACAACTTGATATTAACCAACACATAACTTGTCATGTCATCTTGACATTAGCAAGACAACGTAACTGACCACTTTTTACCACTGATACAAATTGAATTTGTCATTAAAATGTTAAATGTTAATACCCTGTAATATAGTTTTATAACAGTGTTATGAATATTTTTCTGTTTCATTTTAAATATATAAATACCATAGATCAATACTCATCTGCCTCTGTGGCCATGCTTTTGCATCCGAACAGTTGCCTTTACATTTCTTATGAACTCATCAGAGCCACTCTTTCAAGGCTTGCAGGTGTTTTTTATTATCGCAAAATGTCAAGCTCTGGCCTGCCATCTCCGTTTCTGACTCAAACTGTTCCCGCTCAGACACACATAGTGCGTAATTCTATGTTAATATGTTCAGTTTAATTCAGTACATTAATTTATTTTTAAATTAACTCGCATTACTTTTTTAAAAAAGAAACTCAAATATTAATGTGTACATTTATAAAATAATATGTTACTTTACTCGTTACTTTAGAAAAGTAATATTATTATGAAATGCGCGTTACTTGTAACTAGTTTCCCCCTAATTCCTAATTTAAATTTTTAGCTTCTGTCATGTTCTTCTTGTCCATGGGTTTGAATCTGCATGAAAATTAATATAAGGTTCAATAACGTACAATCATCAGTTTATTACAACTCTTACAACTCTTTTATTTAAAATATATGCTCGTAGTTGCTGTACACTTGCAGCAGCACTTTCAGTTTTTAGTAGTAAAAAGGATTCAGACCTTTTTTTTTCTGTGCTGTTTCCCTGCCGAATCATAATATCAGTGCTCCATTACTGATGGCTTTTCATAGTGCCTGTGCATGCGCTTAACTCAGAGTCAAACTATTTAGAAGTCGATTGAACTAACTCAGATCAGCTGTTCTGAAACCAACAAACTCTAAGATTTCGATCTCAGAGTAAGTCAACTCAGAGTTCAAGTTTTAACTTAGAGTTGGTTAACCCTCCTCACTGAAACAGGCCCCAATTCTGTTACATGCTGTTAACACTGTCACTTTAGCTCAGGGGTGGGCATTCCTGGTCCTGGAGGGCCACTGTTCTGCAAAGTTTAGCTCCAACCCTAATCAAACACACCTGAATGTCATTTCCAAGTAATATTCAGGAAATAGAAATTACATTCAGGTATGTTTGATTAGGGTTGGAGCTAAACTTGTCCACCCTTTAGCTTGATACTATTTCGGACAACAGGAAATTATCTTTTTGATTTACATAAGACACATTTTATAAAAAAATATTGTATGGTTATGGCCTGTAACATCTTGTGATACAAGACAAAGAGTAACAAATTATTAGAATAATATAAACATTTGAAAAAGCAGATAATGACTTTGTACCTGCAATTATTTACAGCTTTTCTCATTTTCTAAGACACACTTAATGAGGATCCACTTGATCTTGAGCTTCACCTTCACATTCTTGGCACAGCAGAAGTCTTCTCTTGCAAATGCCTTAACACTTTTTCATTTGTTTTAAAACATTTTTCACACCTTTGTCAAAACAGTTACCATAGATCTCATTGATAGACGCCAAACTCTATTGGATTTACTGTGTTAAACACAAGGAACACATCTATTCACAGCTGAAAGAAAAGTACTTGTATAATTATAAATATAGGTCCTAAAGAGACCTCTGTCTTTATTCAAAAATATACAGTATTAAACAGATCTCATTTCTGATCTTTCTTTTCTATGGGTAAAGGTTTTCAGGTTTACTTAGTGAACTTGAGACAGACTTATTATTTCAATTACCAATAGTGTCAAGTCTTGAGTTTATGTAAGAAGATAGATTTATAGAGTGTTTGATGAATGTTTGTGTGGTTGAAAAGTATGTAAATGAGTGTAATGTGAAGTCGATTTTTCAGTCACTAAACAATCTGCAAGAAAACACAATTAAATTGCAAAGAATGGGAGAGTAATCACCTCTTAATAGCCAATTTTAACAATCTACTAGTTATTAAAATTTTATTGTGCTATGTAATAAATATTTCAGCTTTGCTCTCTATTGTTATATTTTCTTTCTTTTGCAATAAAATTACCATGTGCTATGAACAAACTTAAGTGAGAGGGAAAACATCCTATTTGTGGGCAGTGGTTTTTTGTATTGAAGTGATGTTTTTCAGATGTAGAGACGGTTCGCTCCACCCTCAGACATACTGCAGTGATTATTTTAAACCTCTGCTTTAGTCATGCACTTTACAAAGTAAACATTGCCTCAGGGACACCCACCACATTTGTCCACAACAGTGAAAGGCAATCGGTTTTCTGTTCAGACATGTCATTAATATTCTGAGACTTACCTTATGCTCTCTGGGATTTAGTTTTTATTTGTTAGAAAGGGATTTTAACTTGGACAAACCTTATTTTTGAAGGTATTACACATCACAATAAACCTTTTTATGTGCCTGGTTGTTTTAGTTTTTTGTGTCAATTTCCAGCCCAGTTAAAGTAGACAACACAATATTCTGTGTAACAACATGCGATGTTATAGCAACATAATGCCTCTTTGTTTAAATCATTCATCAGCTGCTTAACTTTTGACTGACAAAACCAACATTTTTGTCCAACTTATTACTGTATTCCTTTTTTATTCAACAAAAAGGCCTCTTATTGCGATCTCTGTATGTCTCTTTTTCAGTCACATCCACCCTAAAATCAGACCAGTTTTCAAACAAATAAAATTTTAATTTCATTGCTATTACAAGCTTCCCTTTTAACCTAAAGTTATGAGGTGCAACAGGAGAACTGGTCCTCCTGGCTAAGCCTTGCTTACTGGGAGACCGCTGGCTTTAGCTTAGCCGTATTGTAAATTCTGTTAATTTAAGTTATGGTATTGTAAATTCTGTTAAGTTAGATTTTCTTCTAATGGTCCAGCTGCATTCTTAAAGACTTCACACTTTTTCAATTTTGTAGGTGTGTGGTTCACTTGATCTTGCTATAATTTCTTTATGCTTTTTACATCGCTATTCATGGCATTTTTTCAAATTCCTTATGTAATGCCAAAATAATGCTCTTCTGTTTTTTATTTATTTAAGTTCCATTTCCATGTAAGATGTGTAGTTTAATATAACACCTGTTATTTATCATATTAAATAACTACATGTTTAATAGTCAATGTAGGAAAGTCCTATACAAATAAATGTGACTTGAAGAGACATTTTGTAAATGTTTTTAAAATAAATGTTTTGTAATTGTTTGTAATTCAATTGTTATACTTTCAAGAAGTCATATATTTCCGCTATTGCAAGGGTATGCATTGCCACTAATGTTTACATTTACAAAGATTTAAAAATAAAAATAAGGTGTAATTTCATTTAAAAGTGATGCAATTGATGCAGTAATTCCATATGTGAGATTTTAGCAAAAATATTTATTTGAGAATTTATCACTTGATGGATAAACCTATAAATTACCCATAAAACCATAAATTACATTTGTAACAATATAAATACCATCAGTCTAGACACACAACAAAGAGGCAGATGAAAGCATTTCATTCATGCCTTCTGAAAAAAAATCATTATTGCTGTTCCTTTCCGGCTGGTCCAGACACTTTACAAGTGCTTTTTAATTTGCGGAGCAATAGTAGTTTCCCAACCAGTGAGTCACAAGTTCATTGATTTAGACACATCAGACAGACCTGAAAAAAACATTTACACCTAAAAGTAATGAGAAACTTTAGTCAAAACTTTAATACTAAACTTTTTTATATTGTATTTTAAATTCTTCATTACTTAGTCACACATTAAACAGGCCTATAACTTTAGTCTTTAGCAGTGTGTACTGTTTTCAGTTTTAAGATAGAATTTTGACATTGTTTCTGTCAGATGATGCACAAAAGATATTTTGATTTTATTAAAACAATTTATTTTGATTTAATGGCATTGCATGTTTGTCGTTCAAACACGACTGCCTCATGTTAAACTGACTTGAAATTGTTACTTTTTGGGTTAACTTGAACTTTGTTCAATCCAATCATGTAGCTCAAACACAATAAAATTTCTTCCTTGTCCTATTTACTAAATCGTTAATTTAACACGGTTTTTAAGCATTAGTGACACCATGCTGAGGATTTCCAG